>NC_081449.1:12418208-12420548 GCF_007210705.1 Tigriopus californicus | reverse complement strand
TACACCACCTTGCACACTTGTACTTCATGTATATATTTAGTCAAAAGAAATGTCTTTTTAGAGCTTAAGTTTTGTACAGCCTAACAACACTGCGGTTGAACATGTGAGGTTCACATTTTCTATTGAACAAACATTTGTGCCGAACCTGAATCTTTGGCACAACTCAGATGATGTTTGTTTGGTCTGTGGCGGATTTTAGAAGTCATATCAAGATACCTGTTACAGTCGGTGGGTGACTCGAGCCAAGTACTCAACTTAGTTGAGATTCAGAGAGGAACTATGTAAAGCACATGACCAGCAACTTGTCCACCAAAACATGTTATTAGTCTCAAAATTGTTCACATTTCCGTGCGGTTCTTTAGGTTGACACAGGAAATGTGAAGCTGTTTTCTTGAAGCTTCTCATATCCCCTCTCCCCTCAAACCTCCCAAAGAAATAGGTTTATCTTAAAGCACTCGTTATATTTTGTTCGCTCCAAAGAGCCGCTCAAAACACCAATTGAGGTACAGGAGCTAGGAGAAAATATCCAGTTCCATCTCAAGGCATTCATAGCGATCTTGGTCGATTCAAGTGGGATTGACAAGCGATCCCGGTCTACTTTTCGAAAACTTGAATGCGTGACGTGAGGAAGGAATGTTTTGCATGCGCTGAAGTGCAAGGAGCGATGCACAATAATAGACCTGTTCCAAATTTGACGTGAGCTGATCGAAGCAAGACAGGAGGCTCCATCCAGCTATACTCAAATGCACCCAACAAAACAGGGCTGCCAGAGGGAAGGTGTCTGACTCGTCTGGTTAATTGTTTTTCTCCACGCTCTTTCCATTTCATAGCACTTTCACATGCCACGTTTCGCGTTCCGACCTTCCCTGTGTTGCATCAAAATCCAATGGACGCACATTAGGAGTCTTCAAGGCTTGACTTATTGCATTGGAGAAGTGTACCCGTGATAGTAAACGGAGGGCTGATTACTTTAATGTATCTGCTCCCTTTTAACAGTATTCTAGTCTGATGATTCCTGACTCAGCTTACTGTGGCCATAACATTTGAATACATTTTCCAGGAGGTTTTTCTGTCGTTTCATATCCCCTGGAGACATGGAGACATAACATACTCTCCATGGATAGGAATAGGACATGGATATACGTAGTATAACTCTCTTCCTTGAAGAGACGGAAGTAGGTGAATGAAGAACCATCGATACTCGATAGAAATAGGCGCTAGCCGGTTTCTCAAAGTCTCGAACGAACTGGACTCCACCTGAGGGTTAAATATTCCGATAGCAATGACAACAATATATTGAGACCTAAATGAGGAGGCGACGCAAGTGCAATGCTACCTAGGTACAGTGCTATGACGTCAGAGGATTGTTTTGCTTAGGAACTTCCAATGTTGTTCTTTTGATCTTGACTGCGTAATTGTGGAAGAATCGAATTAGGCTGGTTCAGGATCCATCAATCAGTCGGTGGTGGTCCGAGGGTACGGACCAAAGTATGCACTAGGCATTATTGGATTCATCTTCAGCAACTAATGTGTTTTCTCACGAAGAAAAACGGATCGTACGGACGTATCCTTGCTATTGAGGATGGTAACTTTTGAATTCAATTCATGATGGGTAGATGGTTGAAAAAAAGCTTATTTGGATAGGCTTAGCAACCAATTAAACATCCGTTCAATTAAGTGAGTGTTATGCAAAGTCTGGCAAGGACCTTTGTTTAATTAACGTGTCACGGAGTAAAGTGACGGGAAGTGAGAAGTGATAAAATAACCTTTGGTTTGACTTTGCCTCAGCGTGGTTAATTCCTGGTGGAGAAGCCAAAAAGACTCTTCATCCCTTCTTTTCCAGTCCCTTATCTTTTGTATACTTCATATGATCACTTAGCAGGGTGGAATACGGCTCCCTAAGGGAATTAAGTTTACTGGAAAAAACTCAGTTGCATTTTCCACCACGGATCCTTACATGCGTAGAAATATTCCTAAGTAGTTTTCAACTCAAGAGCTCGAGTAAACAAATTGGCTCTGATCTCACTAACCGTAATTTGAACAATAATGGTTAATTCCGTTATCGCATGTGCGACTTTGACTTCTCTTATTGAGAGAGGAACATGTTTACCAAAGGGCGGGTCTCATTTGTGTAGAGAATAAACAGAGTCAAGTGACGACCTTCGTACTCAAATTCGTTATGCGAGCTTCAGTTTGATCGATTAAGACGATCTTGATTTATTGATTTCAGGATGATTTGTCTATTTGAAATGGAGGCCTGAATGAGCTAGCTGTCTGTCAAAATGAAAGAATATCCGTCCTTTTCATGCCTTCATCATACCCTATGGAAGTTCTGCTCGA
>NC_081449.1:12412216-12418168 GCF_007210705.1 Tigriopus californicus | reverse complement strand
AACAAGAAGTAAGTGACAGAGAAAAGCAAGGATCAAGAACATATGTAAACTAGGACATCAACAAGAAAACACAGAAATAAACTCAACTAACCGGTCGAACACAAAATAAATCAATACAGTAATGAACAATAAATTCTAACTCTAAAGGACCAATACAATCAAACTGAAGAACTACACATAACGATTTGGAACTAGAAAAACTACACTACAAATCAGAAAAAAACTGCTAAAGCTAGACATAAACATAAATGAGCAATAAAGGATGATTTGTCGATTTGAAATGGAGGCCTGAATGAGCTAGCTGTCTGTCAAAATGAAAGAATATCCGTCCTTTTCATGCCTTCATCATACCCTATGGAAGTTCTGCTCGATTTGCTGAGCAGAAGAGAAATCCAATGCAGATTTGATTGAATGTCTACCAATCTTCGTCACTCCAGAGTGACGTCAGAAAAATGATTTTGGAATGTTTACTTCGCTGCAAAGATGACGGACGATGAGTACCTTACACTTCATTGGGAAGGGAAAAAACCGAAGATGATCGTGCCCTTTTCCGGAAAACCATTGAGCAATCATGGGTTTTGCCGTCACTTCTAACGACTAACTACTTTCTGTGATTGGCACCTTTGGTCACCCTAAAGGTCACATTGAAGGCTCTCAAGGTGACTCCTACGCTAAAATGAATGAAAGTTGGTTTGCGACCACGTTTTAACGGAGAAATAGTGACATCAAGCATCAAGGTGCTCAAAATGAATGATAAAGTGGCACAAACTCGATTGATGTCCTTGCCTCTTCCTTCGTCGGTTCACTATCAAGGACCAAAGCGGTACCGAGAGCACTTTCAAAAGCAGGTTTTTCGAGGTCTAGACTCAAAATATAAGATCTAATAAAAGGTGTAGACTTGGACTCCTACCATGGCTCTTAAGTTGGGGGGACACGTTTATCAAGTGCCTGCCAAAACACCACGTGTTATCCGTTATCAAATGCTTCATGAAATAGACGAGGGAATCACATTACTTTGTGCAGTATAAGATTTAGTTACAAAACAAATCAGAGTGAAAAAATGGATTGGTATGGTTACTGTAAATCGCATTCTTGAAAGTTCAACACTAGATGTAGCCCTAACATAGGCAAAATAGGGCATAAATAATATGATTTTACTCCTGGTTGTACATTTTGATCATTAGACCATGTTCAGCATTTGATCTCGAGTCGATTGTAGCCTGACCATGATATAATGGAGTTTTGGAGTCTCATAGTTACCTTGGCTCGCCACAACATGTGGTCAAAAATTGTGTCAAAACGTTTAGAAATTGTATTGTTGGGGCGTTTGGAAGATTAGAAGTTTTTAGTATGGATAAAAGTTGACATAGCCACTAATGATCGACACAGAGACAAGCGAGAAACCGAACCAAGATATACGTACATCCATGTAGAACCGTTCTTCTAAAATAATCCATATGGATTTTAATTTTTTTATGTGTCTTGCCATGTCAAGCTTAGTTTCGGTGCAGTGTCAGGATCTCAAATTTCCGTCTTCCAAGAGAGCCAATTAGCAACCAAGTAATGAAATACATTTCCTAAAGTTTGCAGGCAAAGATAAGATCTGATTTATCTTGAGAACTAGATTCTGGCAAACCAAATGGAAGCTCCGAATTGGCAGGCTCATAGTTTCCCACCGAGTTGACATTTTCTTACAGTCGAGTTGACTAATCATACGCGCGTAGATTTGTCTTACTCTCATTGGCTTGTAGCTCAATACCGCAAGGGGAAAAGTCTCTCTCCTAGCCTATGTATTGTGAGAACACGCAATGGAGCAAAAAGACCAATCGAATCCGACCTAAGCTCCGCTGCGTTCCACTTTCCGTCCCCCCACCACATCCTAGGACCATTATGACGATGAAGACGGAGAACCAATTCGATGGAAACAATAATTTCGGCACTCTACTCCAAGTCAAGGCTCCTCGTTGTTGTTGACTTGATGTGGCCAGAGGAGAATGATGGACCATCTCGGATTGCCTTCCCTCTATGTGCGTACTTTTATGAGACAACGGAGTGTTTCACCCGCGGCCAATGTGATAATGCAAGCAACAAACAAGGCCACGAGGTCCTGGGCCCTGGTCCATCTTCATACTCTCTCTCTGTTTTCACTCAAGCGAGCAACGGACAGAACAACACAAGAGATGACGAAATTAAGCAATTAGACTCGTTGCCAGGCATGGCAGAAACTTACGGACTTTGACACCATCGGAAACGGGTCCCTTCCGTTCCATGTTCTTGCTTGGGCCAATAAATAGGAGGAAAGACCAAGGTCCACGATAGCGTGCGTGATCCCTCGACAGTCTCAAGAGGCCATTTTAGAGCCAATCGTGCGTAGTCAATGGTTACTCCGTTATATGCTTTTATGGCTCATATGCAATCCCTGAGGGGTCTACTACGGTGGTCACACGCCCATAATAAAATAGGATTTCCGGGCAGCAGCAGACTTTGCTTTAAGGTAGCCTCAAGCCTTCCCCGACGATGTCCAATTTGCATTTTCTTGGGGAATAAAAAAAATGGACCTAGCTGGAATGTGGTGCCGTTTCAAATCGCAAAACTGTGATGACTGGATGGATAAAGGAGAATTTTGCTCTTTGAGTAGGCCATGATCACGTTGAACGTTTGCAACCGACTAATTGGCGGGCTTTGCATGGGCAATAAAGGGGTCTGGCTGTGATAAAATAGATTGGGGTTTTTAGTCAAACTGAACTCACTCAGGATCAAGTTGATAACTGATAGATATCACAATGACCTCTTTTGACCTCGATACCTTGAATTGGATCGAAAGTGAAAAGTCTTGTTCGTACACTGTACGCCGCTTTTGCGAGCCAAAGGATGACATGTTTCCTTGTGTGAAGCATTTCCACTGAGGACGGGCTCCAACTTGCAGTAAAGAGCTGGGTATTTATGTATTTGATCGCCAGACCGGAAAAACTGATTTCTAAAGGATCTTTTATCCCTAGAGTCGGCATAGTCTCTTTGAGAAGAACCAAGTTGGACTCACAACCCGATGCAAAAGAAGCGCCCGTAATCATATGCACGGAACACGAGAAAAATACGCAATGAACATTTACGTACACATTCACTGGGGTTGATAGTAATAGGTATAACATAGGTATGTTTATATCGTACGACTCAAGTGAGTGTTATTCATATACCAAAGCGTTGGGTAAAAAAAATTACATTTTACGGTATGAGACAGGTGTCTAAACTGATATGTTCACAACACATTTTCGAGAAAGATGGAAAAGGGGAAAATTGAGAAGGCCAGAGGACTGGCCTTCCTTTCTTCTTCCTCTATGTCGCTTTTCGTGTCTCTCGGTACAGATCCCTAGGGTAACTCTACTCTTAAACCGGATCCACGTCACATTATTTGCACTTATTACGGCTAGGGAAAGGCTACTTTTTTTTAAAGCTTCCTTTATTTCATTCCCTATCTCTTCCTTTATAACATGACATTTTGTCCACTGAGCGATAACAATGAATTGCAATCATTTTTCCGGGTTTCTGACAAGTCAAGCAAGGCCCCTTTTATCAGGTCATGACCGAAACTGGAACCACTGGCAAATTGGGTTGGAGGATTGCGTGTGTCTGTGACCTTTGATTTTTCTCATTGTCCGCAGATTCCAGACACGCGTGGAGGTCTCGCAATTACCTATTTGCCACAAACTCGAAATTGCAAGGTGGTCTTTCCTTCGTTCTGGCGTTGTCACTAATTAGATTAGATCAAATGGAGATCCGCTTGAATGACAAAAGGTCCGGTCCCAGAGCCTTGGTAGGAAAATGTCCTTTTCTACCTGGAACCCACTTGGTATTCAGTGTCTCCAGAAAGAGCAACAAAGGTTATCAAGCCTCATTGGCATTTTCTATGAATGACTTTACAGCCTGATTGTGATCTCGACGGGTCAACGAGGTGAATAATCTGTCGGCCTTGTATTTGGTGGCAGTAAAGGGCCATCCGAGATTGGTAGACAAGAGTTTACGACGATTTTTACGACCCTCCCACGAGTCTCGCCGGGACCAATTCGAGCCAAACTGGCAACAATTCCTCCTTATTGCTCGTGCATGGATCCATGATCCGTGTCAAAGGCCTCCAATAACTTTGGCACGATTGGACTTTGGAATTCTAGACCTTATATGAGACTCCCCGCAGGAATGCTCTATGTGTTCCTGCAAACGAGTGTTGTTCCAAATTAGGGACTGTGACGTTCATATGCCACTTAATTGAGGTTGGCGTGTTCCAGGTGAAACATCAAATCCAAGGCCATAATCTATCATGAACTCTGTCACATAATCAATTCCTCGTGGTTTGAACAAGGTCGGTTGAACTGTTGAATAAGAATACGTTAAACCAGACGAGAAAGGACAGAAATTTGAATAAACTCTCTTCAATTTGGAAATTGGAAAAGTGCCTCGAGCTAAAAGAAGAATAAATGATTTGAGGCATTTTCTGCCCTTCTCAAGCCAAAATGTCAAAGAGATTATATTATATGCTTGAAATAAGGAACGATGTAGTAGGTGGCAATTATTGATGATTGAATGAAAACATTTGTACTCCTGCACGACAAAAAGAATCCTACAACAGTTATTGTGAAATGTGCAAATTATTCCATATCCGCTTCAATATTGGTCAAATAATGGCTGAGTGAGATTTAGTTAATACAATTTCACAAAAAAAAGAAATTTCCATTTTCATAGAAAAGGAAACCTGTCATAGACATCCAGGTGTGGTATTGAGAGACAAATTATTTTGGCGTACGATATGGTTTTTCTTTTAATGAATTATTGCGACCAAGAGAAAGATCACATCCGAACAAAGTCCATATTCCTGCAATAAGTACAAACAGGACAGAAGATGTGCTTCCAAGTATTGGATTGAACCGAGGAATGCTTATCATAAAAACGTATGCCCCATATAGTTTACATTATCGTTCTGTAGCTCGTGCTCATTTGATGAAATATGAGTCCGTGAGTAACTAATTGGCAAACCTTACAAGTACATGTAACATAAGAATCCGTAAAAAAGCTTATCGAGTTCTTCAATGGTTTCTACTTTCTTCTAACTCCGATTATAATCATGGTGTTAGGTTTACGAAGCCACCTCCATATTTAACAACATTGGAGAACACACACCCCTTGGCCAAACTTATACTTTCGGTAATTGGGAACACTGGCAAATTAGCAACGGGTAATTATGCGAGCAAGTCATATATCTTCAAGTGTTCCATTGTCCCAACACAACAAAGCAGAACATTTTGAAACATAGGTTTTCCACTTTTGCACCTGTGTACTCTATAGGTTCCACCCATGTCCATTTACATCCATGTGGACCTGTGTGTTTATTCCCTCACAGTTGGAACACGGATGTTTGTGGGCCCATTCAGATTCATGGCACGAGCTTCCTAATGTGACATCAAAAAAACATGACAAGCTCCCTGGGCTGGAAATGAAATTCTGTCAGACGTCCTCGAACTTCTCCATGACCTCGTTCTTCCCTGTCTTGCTCGCCTCGAGGTCGTTAAAGGACGCGACTAACGAGTCGAATTTTACCCACAGACAAGAGTCAATTTCGGCTCAAAATTGAAAAGATGCTCAAGTTAGGAGCTTTCACTACCCGTTGGCAAGGGTCCTTATCTTACTTCAAAGAGACTCACTTATTTCCATTGTTCCAGGTTTTCGTCAAATAAGTTGGTCCACTTAACGACGAATTCTAACCAGCTCTCAAGACAACAAACCAATTTGCCGTTGGTCAGCTACAGAGCTGAATGCCAAAAGCCGTCGTCAAATGTAGTGAAGTGTTTTGGGGGTCAGTCATGTTATTCAAAACCATGAAAGGTTTCAAATATTGTGACTTCCCCCTTGTTTGCAGAGAAGCATGGGCGCATGAAAAAAACTAGACATGTTCTGGGAAACCGT
>NC_081449.1:12373546-12412184 GCF_007210705.1 Tigriopus californicus | reverse complement strand
TTATAATTCTAGGTAGGGAACTGTAGAGTGTGTGGCGAACAACTTTCACCCATTAATGTATACCTTTCCAGACCGTGCCCATTTCTCACTCGGTTATTTGTTTGCTCACCAAAGTGATAATGGCTGTTCCATGAAGGATTATTCTCGCCATCTTGCCAATGGTTTATGGTCTTGAAGGCTTTCTGGCATCGAAAGAAGCTTCAGTGCAAGTTTTGGAGGTCCTTCACCACGGGGATCGAACCCCGCTTTTTGGCCATTCAGCACTATCCCCACCAGGGGGCGTCGTGCCACCCAATTCACGATGGGTTACAATCCAAGCCCTTTGATTAGACTCGTTCCAATTTACTCATGTCATCGTCATTGACCTTTGTGGTTGTTTTCACATGCATTAGGAGCCCAATTGGGCGTCTTAGAATACTAAGCTTTGGATGAACTTGACTCAACAGATCAGTGGACCCTTATTACTGTCCTGAAGAAACCTTGACTAGGAATGCATTTTCAGCTAGATTCCAGTATGAGATTCCGTCGATAGAAACGTCTGTCAAACGAAGCCTTTAATATCAAAGATCACAAGGTGTCACAATGTCCGTTCAGCTTATATGAATGTGTTTTTGGTTACTTATTCCTGGGTTCTCCATAGAGTTCTCTTTTCGCCCTAGTCAGAGAGTCAGTCTCCGTCAGAATTGTGCCTTCTTTTGTGCATAATCTTTACCTTAATCTCCTCTTGCGTCGTTCTAGAATATCATTGTAGATCTTGGTATTGAAGAACACCAACAGAAGGAACGGAAGGATCCCGAGGACAAGGAGTCTGCTCCAATTGTTGTAAGCCGAATAGATGGGATGGGTCCGGAGTTCGGCCACCTCCAGTTCCACATGATAGGTGATGTGGTTAGTCATGTTGTCATACACAGGCCTATAGGCCACGTTGGCCTCGAAAAACTTGACGATGTTGAAAGTGACGGCCAGAAGAAACACTGGTCCCACGTACTTAATCAGTCTTTTCCTCATCGCGTTCGTGTCGTTCATGGCTTGATTGTAATCCAATGGGTAATGAACTGCAATGTAGCGCTCCCAAGCGATGGCCACGGTCATGAAGATCGACCCCGAGATGGCCATCTGGTTGAACGGGTACAAGAAGTTCGGGAATAGAATGATATGAAGTTCCGACTCCATATGGAAGGTCTTTCGAAAGCTCTCGAGAATGGATCCGAGCAAGAAGGCCGAGTCGAAACACGCCAAACTGACCAGAAGCAAATTGAAGCTGTTCCGCATCTCCTTCCGGGATATAATGATCGAGGCGAAGGTGTTGCCCAAAACGCCCAGAACTGCCAAAACCACCAGCAGGATGCCTTCCACCCAAAATGCAAATCTGTCCAAAAAGAAGATATCGCTCTCCGAGTAAATGGGACAATTCAACCCCGCCATGCCCATTTCACTCTCAGTCTGATTCGAACTCGGCGTCATTTTGAGCATGAAAAAGTATGCCAATAAATTCTCACCAGGCACATCAATCACCACTGCACCGTTTTAACCACTAACTTCCAGGATGGAAAGACAATTCATCACTGACTTTGGAAGATGATGATTTCTTCCTTGAGTTGTTCCGGGCTTCAACGTGTGAACTCGGTTTTCCCCGCTCTTTCGCTCGGGCTCCGTGAAGACTGGATGGAAATTGTCGGTGGGAAAGGAAATTTGACTTCCCCGCACCCTGCATGCACTTGCAACGACGCTTCCCGTCCAGACTGAGACGTTTTTGAAGGCCTGCTGTCCTTCGAATTGGCTGCCTTCAGGATTCTCCTCGCTCGTCGTCTTCCTTCGAAGCTTCCCTCCTCTTCCTTGGCCTTTTCCTTCCTCTTTTCCTCTCCTTTGATCTCCGTTGGGTTGGCGGCCTTTTCGAACACGAGGAAGACGCGTTGGCGCCAAATCGGAAAGAGGGGGAACAAAGCCAATGGAACAAAAAGTGCGACATCTAACCCGTTGACCACAGATGTTCTTGGGGTGCGTGAGGGTTCTGCTCTTCTTCTCTTCGCCAACACTCAATATACGAGTACAATAGATCTATCTACCATACAGATGTGGAAGCATGAAAGCGAGGCCCACTCACTCTTCTCTGAGTATTTTTAGTAGTACTGTACAAACGATGGCACTTCCAACCAACTGCTAGATATTGATATCGTCTAGATTTGATTGCTGTGGTTGGTTAATGACAAGCCTTTGCACTCGTAAACAAAAGCCTAAAGCAAAACAAGGGCGCCTATCGTGGGCCGGCTACGCGAATGACTTATCGACCGAGACCAGAAGAATGATGGGTCTTCTTCTTTGATTGGGTGGTCCAATTCTAAAATGGGCCGTTTAAGTTCGCCTTGGCCGTACAGCAGATGGGTCTTCTTCTTTGATTGGGTGGTCCAATTCTAAAATGGGCCGTTTAAGTTCCCTAGAGAACCTCTTTTTCCTACGATGGGTTTATCATTAATTCATGCTTTGTGTCTGAGAAGCTCCAGAAACCTCAGCCTTGGACATAATAACACGGAAAACAAGCCAAAGTTTCGCTTAAGGCTGAAGGCCAAAGGAATCTCGATATCATGTTCCCTCTGAACATTTGGAACCCATAACCCTTCACAAAGTACATTTTTGGCATGGAATTGGGACAAAGCAAATTTGTGTGTTGGCTCATGAAAAAGTTTCTTACGAGCAATGAGCGTCTTATATGTGGCTAACCCAACTTCTTAGGGATTCTCAGACTCCCAAACCAAGACTGATAATCTTATCCTCCAGAGCCATGCAATTGAACAATTACTCTAAGTGAGATAAAACTTTTATAAATCCTTGGGTTTTGGTCAATATTTTCCAGTTTGATTGTTGGGTGTCTTTGAAACATGATTGCTTACAGAAATCAAAGGGTTTGTTACGACCTATGATGAAAGAGTTGAAAAGCTCTGGTGTCTTGAATTGCGAAATTAGCACAAAATCCTTACGAAACTCGCCAAGTTCGACGCCAAAGTTGGAATGTGTTTCAAATGAAAGCTTTTGACAGGGTTCTCTTATGCTACAAGTTAGCGCCCCAGTTCTCAAGCTCTTATCTCTTGTGGCAATTATCCAAGAGGTAACTAGAACAAACTTCAAGTTGTCAGTTGAATCTGTAAAAAACAACTAATTATTATGAGAAGTCTCTTACAAAGCCCCCTCATTTACATTGTCCGTTAAGACACTTGAAATGTTTATTGATCCTTAGATCTTGAATGTTTTTCCTTATACTCTGGACTCTTACATCAGAGCTGGTTCGTTGCCTGGGTTTTCAAATTTCGAAAACAAAATTTTTCATATTCGCTTCCAATGCACGAAATTGCATTCATTGTATTTAAGGTTAGGTAACACTTTCTGTCTCATATTTGCTCTTGCAACCTGCAATGGTGTAGTAACTCCAGCAGGATTCATTTTTGACTTTACTCTATCCAATTATCTTCTACCTCCGCAACTCTTGAACATTTGGAAACATGTTTCATTCGACTCAAAGAAAAATATTAACATCAGACTACAACTGCAGGAAAATAAAAAAGTCCCCTTTTCTGGTCGGAAATCAGGGTACACGAAATCAGATCTTTGTCCCAAAAATGCCGACTGCGAGTTTTTGGAATGCGACAACGAAATTGGGTTTCTAGGATCATACCCAAAATTAAGGAGATGGAAAATACCTATCCAGGCGGATACTTTCTCTAAGATTTAATTTTTGAGCCAATTGGACATATACACGAACTTGTTAGTTATTTGAAACACTGATTACTTCACTTAGTTGAAGCGAGCGTAGTAAGCATTTGCAAGAGCCAGAAAACTACTTGAACAATGATTTTTTTTACTTTGTCAAGAATTTTGGGGGTAAGATTGGGATGATCCCTAGATTCTCAAAAGTTAATTGAGATTATTGCACGATTGCTTAAAAAGAATATGGGAGTCTGCTCAGTGAGAAAAACGAAAAAGTCATGTTACCTCATTTTGTCATATGTTTCAACATTATGCGCAATTTGAAGAATACTCATCATCTTCTGGATTAGGTAAGATCACAACCGACGTCATTCAATGATTGCAATTGCGCTTTAATGACGATCTGAATTTTCTGCCAAAGTACAACTGCTTGTTTGGGAAACAAGTGGCGTGATCCATCATGGTAACTTGTTGAAAAGGGCAAAACGATTTTATCAAAGCTGGGCTAACAGGTCTGGTCATGAATTCGACCAAGATTTAGCCTTGATATTCTTTGCCTGATTCATCTGTCATCTAAGATTTAAAAATATTTGAAATGAAGGGAAGATGAAATGGTAAGCTGGAAAGAACTTGATGGAGAGCACGGAACCTAATGCTTTTAATAACTCTTATCCTCATGATTGCTTTTCAAAATCATCAAACATCAAACTCAGAACAAGATCCTACGATTCTGATGTTAGGCGTGGTCTTAGTTCTGAAATTCTCGCTATTCCGAATTTCGGGGACATAAGTGCTCAATACATGATGTTGAAGGGAAATTGCTTTTGCGATCGGATGAGATCGAACATCAACTTTTCACGCATGCAACCGACATCTTAAAGCGCATTTGTGGGTTTTGTGATTCCACTATCGACGAGGCAAAACAGTCTCGGAATTGAATGCACAAAGTTCCACTCAATGCGATCCAAAACAGAAGGCCCTCCATTACGTTGCGGGAACGGCATTTCATAATCGGTTTGAAAGCCATACGTTGAAGACCAAATATAAAACCAAGCCGATCAGAAGATATCGTGGAGGTACCACTAGTGAACAGGGAGGATCCACTGTGCATGCACAACCTTTGTCACAACACAATCTCTTTCCTCAATGAAGGGAGGCTGAATAAATTATTCAAGACCAACTCAGTTCAATGCATGCACGAACGCTGCTTTGTATTGTCCAAAAGGCACACATACAACATCATCATCCCCAATACTTAGAAGCATCCAGCCACCCATTCCTCGTTGTCGTGTCCCTTGCAGTGGTTCTTCCATCCGTACCAGGCCTCGAATCCATGACGAGCATAGATCTTCTTGGCGCAAGCACAATCGTCAGCGATGTTGTCGTCAATGAAGTTGGAGCACACGGCGTTGCAATCGTTTCCGGCGCCAACGTTGGAGTCACACCAGTAGTTGTCGTTGATCTAACAATAGGAATCAAACATTGAGCCTGAGAGTCCCTTAGGCATCCCCCCTGTTTCGGGCACTTACCTCGAAGATTCCGTAGTCACGGCTTCCATTGGTGTTGTCATTGGTGGCACGGGTGTTAAAGGAGGATTCGTAGTTTACCAAGCACACCCAATCTCCAATGGAGGAGCGGGAGAAGCCATGCTTGTTGACCATCTCCGTGGCAAGCTCGCACTTGCTGTAGACCTTGGCTGGATGGAAGAAAGAAGCGAATTAGACAGAAAGATCTAAATGATGGGTCGATTGGGCAGTACCTTGGGCACAGCCCACGATCGCGAGAACGGCAAGGGAAATTAGAAACTTCATGGTGACTGAATTCTGTTGAGGATCCTGCTGCATTTTATACTTGGAGTCATGTGTTTGCTTCTGCCTAATCTATGTTGTCTACGGAGGATAATTTGTTTACTTGACTGATAATCCAAGGCGTTTCGCTGACTTAACAACCTGTTTGTTCTAATTAGACAAGAGTGGCTAATTTCTAGATTAAACTGATCCATCAGAGTGAGGTATCAAGCAAGCTATCCAATGAACAATAGGACTGTGCACAGTACAAGGCTTTGGAGCTGACCTTTCCTGACCATGGACGATTGAAGGACCGACTAAGCCATGTCTACATGGTTCTTACGATTAGGAGTATGTTCAAAAATAAATTGAGGACGTAATTGGTCCTGAAGTAACGAGATGATATCGAATTTGAGAAAAACAATGAAGACACTGAAGAGATCGCAGTAAGATACAGACAACAAACTAGAGATGGCCAAAACCATTGGTTTTACCCTTGTTTGATAAAAGATTCTGAAGCAAATGAAAAAAGTTGAGGGGTGTATCACAAGGAGTGTGTCTTTCATGTTCCCGTTGATATGTTTCTTTGATGTTGGTAAAACCCCTGTTCGAATATTCTTCTTTTGCTAAAGAGATTTGAAACGTAGTTTTGCGGAAGGAATGTTGCAGTGTGCAAATGATACAACTTTGCGAGAAGATCAAAAACGTTGCCTGAGCGGCTAAAACGATTTGGCCAACATTTGAAAAATTGAGCCATTTGAAACATGCCCCATTGGACCTTTATATTGCACCAGTATGCTGGCCGAAAGGCCAGAAATATCTCTAGCAAAAAAATGGATTGGACTCCTTCACTTTGTTCGAGGAGGATCTGTTCCACATCTGACTTTATTTCTTTCCTGAACTCTCCAGATCCGCCCATCATAACCTCCTACAAGGTCGACTTTAATGATTATTCATCCAACTTCGTTAAATTGTGGCCAATGATTGAAGTACTCTACCTAGACATGCCATATAACAAGTACTAAGACCTATTTTCCAGGCAACAGCCGCCGGGGGAAAGGTCTCTCCATTACCACCAAGGTCGACCTCTGCAAGGTCTGATTCAATATTCCGGACGAGAACGCTCTTTCACCTTCAAAATTTTTAGAAGGACCTTTTCCTTCCTGTATTCGACGTTTCCGGTTGGAGAAGCCCTTAAGCCTAACAAGACGGTGCTCCACCTTCATTGATGTTCCATTATGGAACGCCAAGTGGACCGAATTTTGATATCCTTTATGGTGCCATTTTTTCATACAAATCCGCTTTTCTGGCAAACTCTTGGTCATGATCTTCTACGAAATAGCTGCCTCATGCTTTATTATTACCATGTCGTATGGATAGGTAGTTTCCGAGCCCTATAAGTCTCATAAAGAAGACATATAAAAAGTCAAACTTTCCACTCACTACGTCCAATTATGGAACAACGGATGTGGGTCTGGCATATATCCACAATCTGCAGAAGGCCTCGAAAATCCTCAAAGGGAGTAATGATTGACCAAAGTGTGGAAGAAACCTACCAAGCTTTGTGCTAACTCAAAACACTGTCCTCTCTTATTGATCTCTTCAGGAGGGATATGGCAAGAACAATTGAATTTGGTAAAAACAGTCAGGGAATAGCAGCCTTTCCTCAGCAACTGGAATGTGCCAACTCATCCACTCGTCCCACGCGATATTGCTGACGATTCTGTCGTAGTTGTGAGATTCAATTCTTCATTGAACTCTACAGCTCTATACATAACCCGATTCTCAGAACAATGCCAACAATTTCACTTAGTCGAAATATTTTGATTAATCTTGACATATTTTACAAAATATTTACAGCCTTGGCTCAGGTACCCAAAGATTTTTGTACTTTAGTTTAGTCGATGTTTTTCCATGAATTTATTATTGTCAGTTCCTTAACCCTATCAAATTATTGACTCATTTAAGCAACAACTGGTGGGAGGCCGCTGCCCTACGAATAAGTGAACCCCAAAGCAGAGACATTGGATGAAATCTTTATCCCCTAAAAAGTTTTTAATACGAGTACATGCGCCCTCAAGAGCTTGCCTTAAGCTGCTTCAATTCCTGAAGTAAAGTAGGACGATTTGTCACTTAATAAAGAATGGCTAGGCGAAAACGAGTCTTGAATATGCTTCACCCATTTGGGCTCTAATTAGTTCAGCCGGTTTGCAAAAGGTCGAACAAGTCCAAAGATGTTTCACTAGGAACATCACAGGCATGAGAGGGCTCTCGTATTGGGAGAGACTAGAAAAGTTGGGACTGTACAGTATTCAGAGAAGGTACGAAAGGTATCTGATATTATACGTTTTTAAAAGCATCCATGAGCCTTGTCCCGACCCAGGATTTAAGGTTAATTGTATTGACCGTAGAGGTTTAACGTGGGTTTTGAGAGCACCTTCAAGCCTTCGAGAATCCAGGCTAGTTAAAACAATGAAGTCCAACTCTCTTCTTTCTCGGGCTCCTTCATTGTTTATTTTGCTTCTCTCAAATATTCGTAGGAGGAGTATGAAGGCGTTGTTGATCCAGTAGCATCTTTCAAGTCAGACTTGAACAAATTTTTAAGTAGCATTCCAGACCAACCTTATAGTCAAGGGTTAGCTAGATCAGCCAGCTCTAATTCGTTGTTCGACCAAGTATCGTATGAAGATTGAAAAGTAATGAATAGACGAACTATACCCTTCATTTTATTACTACTGAGGATCACATTCCCATTTGTCTGCTTACACACTTCGAAAACGAAACAAAAGCTTAGGCTCGGATCCCTTTAGCTATTTCTGAGTCAAAATTGTTCATTTCTGAGCCAAAAATGGTCAATGATCATGTTTTTTGGTTAAAAACGATGAAGAAAAATATAGTGATATCACAGAAACGAAGTTTCGAGCAAATTGTTCAATGCGATATACAAGCAATAACCTGATATGGGAATCTCTTTCACACCCAAAATCCGCACGCTCTCATTTCGAAAAGTATCCGTTTTTCATGGCCCATTGAAAAAGCTTGCAATCATAAGGGACATTTTTATAAAAGTAATTACGTTGACGATTGCTCGAGCTTTTCAGGAAAATTGTGTTTTTTAGTTTCATGAACTGGACTGCATATCGCAATTATCCCTCGCTTTCATTTGTACTCATCACATCGACCTTTTTTTTATCATGAACCCATAACACCCATACATGTTACAGATGTTACAGTGTTGTTCCATCTCGGGCTTTAAGGATATAAGGGGAATGATTCCTTGCATGACATTGATCTTACTTCCTGACCCAGATACGACGAGGATGAATGAAACAGACCCTTTTTCACAGCCAATGAAACATATGCGACACACAAAGGGTGACTTTCCAAGTCATTTCCTTGGGGAGGCCTGAATGACCATATCTCGCTGTGAAGAGTGGGTTGATCTCATTTGTGGTCCTTGCGTTGGACTTTAAACTTACTCTGACCCGCATACTATATATGTACATTGAATACTGCTTGGAAGTATGTGAGAGGAGTTAAAGGCAAATTGAAGATTGATTTCGAAGTCAATAAGAAATGGTTTGTTTGAAATATCCTGTAGATATTTCTGAAAAAACTTAAACGTTTGATGAGCAATAGGATGCGTTAAGTCAACAAAGATCGACGTAAAAGCCTTGATTGCCTAATCATTCTCATAACACCTTTGACCCTTTCTCAACGACAAGGGGGAAAAGCCTCAATGCCACATATTAAGTTACTCCGCATGTTGCTTGTTGGATTTGAATCACAATCTTAAAATGTTAAACCATGTCACTTGTGAGCATTTGTTGAGTTTTGGAGGACAAGGAAAAACGGATGAAATCGTATTAGGTCGTCCCTCACCCCAATAATGTGCGAGCGAAATGAAAGCCACACAATCATCATCATCATCATACGAACAAAGAGAGTCAAAGTCAATTATCTAAATACGTGTATGTTGTAGAGTACATACTCATTCAAGAACCTCAAGAATACTCCGCCAAGCTTTAATACTTTTGCTTGGCCTTGAGAAAGAAACAAATGTTATAGGATTCGCCGATTATGTGAGGCGATCTATTTTCTTCAAGTATAGCATATTCTAAATTTTAAAAGAATAAAATGTAAAAAAATCTGGTCATGAGAATTTCAGGTTCACTTTCATCTCAATATGCACACAGCATTATGATGACATAATCACATTTTTGATTCATACTCACCTCAATAATGTCAGCAAAAAATGATACCGTAAGTAACAAAATTGCGACATTTTAAATCAATTTCAATGGTAACCCATTGAAGGATAAATATCAAAAAGATCTTTAGCCACGAGGTCATCAGACAGGTGGTGCCTAAGCGGGTACTACGTGTAGTACAGATCAATGAAACCAACAAAATGACATTTGTCGTGGGGACCAGGAAAAATTACATCGAAAAGTGAATTATTGATGGGTGTCAAACGATATCGAATGCAATAATGGCCATCAATTCGAGGGGTCGCTCATTCACAACGATTTGATGTTGATCCCAACCGTTTCTGCGTAGGCGTCTTTAAATTTTGACATGCCGTTCAAAGCAGCGTTAGCGTTTCATTTTTGAACACTTTTGTACACCCTCGTCTAAAAGTGTCCAAAGGGGTCCGAAATATAGGGCTGTCCAAAATTGACAAACGAAAGGGGTGTTCAAAAGTGGTTTATCTTAGGACGTCCAAAAGTATCTAAAAATAATTAAAAAAAACATGGACAAAAGGACTTTTATGAGATACTACAGGACAAGACATTCCTCATTGTTGGTGCTAGAATTAAAGTAAGTCATCAAAGCATTAGTCAGAAACTTTTTACTTCCCAGGAACATCATTTTGGTGCAGGTATGTTTTTTTTTGTGCGGATTTCCTTACCGCTACCGGGATTGGAATCCCAGCAGTTCAAGACGAGAAGATTATTTATTATACTTGACTTTTATTTATATATATTATTTAATCGACCAACGAATTGGATTGGCTGATCTGGCTAATCCTTGAATATAAGGTTGATCCGGAATTTTAGTCAAAAACTTGTCCAAGTCTGACTTAAATCTTTCACTTCTTTCTCTCACTTCAAAGTTCTGACGAGAAGCAGTCACCAATGTTGTGGTAGGCGAGGCGTTAATGAGGTAGCTTGAATAAGTCAAGAATGTTCTCCTCGGTTGTTGAGGGTTCATATCTCGGTGCTGGAGGTTAGCCTTTGGGAAGGGTACGTGATGTAGTGGTTAGCACAACTTCCTGGAACGGTCCCAAGTTCCCTGGTTCAATTCTCTTCCTTGAACTTTCTTGACAGGTAATTTCTAGACATTTACTTTCACACACAGAAAAAGAGACACGACCTAATACTGGGCTATAACATGGCACAATGGAAAACCAATTCGGTAAATGAGTGGTACTTTTGTACTTGTATCCCAATATCAATAATAATGGATGTTATGAAGGCTGGCTACGCCATAACTGTTATCTCAATAAGTACAATTTATCACTCCATAGAAATCATCAAGGGTTATTTGCATTTCATTTTACACTCCACAAGGGTACATTAAGCAACTGCTAATCTACCACAGCTTTAAGGCCCAACTTTTGCCCTAATTTTGTCACACTGATCTTGTGATCTTGTAAACTTAGATGGATGATATTCCTTCAACTATATGGTATTGTCTAGTCTCAAAATAGTAGATTAAGTTGCTTTCAGCACATGAAAACTGCAGATCTTGCAACTTGAGATCAGGAGTGAAATATTTTTCGTGACTTCCCAACGTTACTTGCTTGTTATGAATCAGTCGATGTAGTTTATCTCGACTTGGCCAAGGTCTTTGACAAGGTAGATCATGGCCTTTTAGTTAACAGACTCCAAGAGATTGGGATCCAAGGCAAGGCTCTTAATTGGCTAAGAAGCCTCATTTGTGTTAGCAAACAATTAATTAAGGTTGAGGGATCCCTTAGTGACATACATGATGTAAAGTCGGGCGTCCCTCAGGACTCCATTTTAGGTCCTCTCCTTTTCATCATCTTCATTGCTCCGCTTCAGAAGTTTGGTAGTAGTAATGTCAGTATCTCTTCTTATGCTGATGATTCAAAATTGGTATTTGGTAGGAATGGTCAGAACTCTGGTTGTCTGTTAGAGGTCCTAGACCAAGCCTACTCTGAATGGAATGAAATTCCGCTCAATGACATTTGGGTCGACGCCATTAGACACTCCACTATTAGATGACAAAGGTAAGGACATTGAGCAGGTCTCATCCAAGAACGGTTTAGGTGTAGTCCTCCAAGATAATGGAAAGTTCGATGAGCATATCCAGTTGAAGGTAGGTAAGGCTTTTCAAATTTGTGGTTGGATATATCGCACGTTTAAGTCCAGAGATAGTATCACGATGCTAACTCTGTACGAGTCGATTGTTCAGCTGCATCTTGAATATGCCTCTCCCATCTGGGCTCCAATTAGTTCAGCAGGTTTGCAAAAGCTTGAGCAGGTCCAAAGATGTTTTACTAGGAAGATTGAGGATATGAGAGAGCGAGCTCTCGTACTGGGAGAGGTTAGAAACGTTGGGATTGTACAGTATTCAGAGAAGGTACGAAAGGTATCTGATATTGTACGTTTTCAAAGCATTCATGAGCTTTGTCCCAACCCAGGATTTAGGGCCAATTGTAGTGACCGTAGAGGCTTAATGTGCGTTTTGAGAGCACCTTCAAGCCCTCAAGAATCCAGGCTAGTTAAAACAATGAAGTCCAACTCTCTTCTTTCTTGGGCTCCTTCATTCTTCAATTTGCTGCCCTCAAATATTCGTGGGGCTTATGTAGGCGTTGATCCAGTAGCAGGATTTAAGTCAGACTTGGACAAGTTTTTGACTAAAATTCCTGATTAACCTTATATTCAAGGATTAGCCAGATCAGCCAACTCCAATTCGTTGGTCGATCAAATAATATATATATATAAATAAAAGTCAAGTAAAAGCTTCTTGTCTTAAACTGCTGGGATTCCAATCCCAGTAACGGTAAGGAAATCCGCAAAAAATATCGATATTTATGTAAGATTGTCTATTTTAATCAAATTATTATATTTGTTGGTCAATAAATCTCCTCAAATTGCCCAGCCAGCATCAAAGGGCTGTGCTTTTATAAAAGAGGTTCGTTCAAAAAGTCCAGTTGGGATCGTTTCGGTTGAAATTAGGATTCATTTCAATTTAGTGTTATATTTACAATTGATTCCGCATCTTACCTGCACACTATTGACGCATCTAAAAAAAAGTTTTGATGTTATGTACCGTACATGGGAGTCCTGAGGGCAAGTTAGTCTCAAGTAGTCTCTAGTCTGAAGAAAAAGGGAAAGTAAAAGTAGGGTTTTGTTTTCTTTTTTTGTGGACTGCCTTGCCACTAATTGAAAATTTAAAAAGTAGTCACACTTAAAAGTTACTGTGGCTTTCCAAACCTGGCTCTGGATTCAAAACCAGAGCTAGGCATTCAGAATGAGAGCCCCTCTTTCAGCCTGAATTTCAACTAATCCCATCTGGAGCATGCTTAATAACTGTGTGCTCAAAATCGCAAGGGGTGAAATGAAGTCGCACGAATATGAATAAATTTTAGAAAATCTTCAGGGGCACCAAGTATTAAACGCATTCTGCAAATCTTGCCACCTTGCCACAGCCATATTAATTCTAACGTCGTCGGGAATGAAAATTTCATTTCACGTCTACTTACAATATTGGTGAAGTGGCTTGGCCAATATTTTTGGCATTTCAATTCTTCGTACAATATCCGTGTGAATTTCAAGTTATCCACAATTTTGGCCTTGTATGATTTTTGACAAACAATGCTGAGGCAAAAGCAAGTGAATAAGAATCGTATGAAAATATCCCATTTCACATCATAATCAATGTTTGCTTGGATCCTTAAAGTAATAGCCTCTTCGAATCCATCTGAAAGGATCTTTGAGAGTAAACAACAAGAGAAGCAGATTCTCACGCTTTTTTTTACGGACAAATCCCAATCGAAACTTGAGGGGCATCTAAACATACACCCATTCTACAGTAAAACAAAGAAAGAGCCATAAAATAGGAAAGAAAACTTTTTTTTTAGGCTGTAATGTTGGCAGAGGCGAATTCCTCCGTTTTTGCCCCGTTCTTTTCTAAGAGCATGGGTTTCGCCCAAGTTCGCTTAGATCGATCAAGATGAAATCCAGAAAGTATCGAGATTTACACCATGGACTCAGTGAAGTGCTTAATGTTTTCAGACATGCTCAAATTCGACTGTCCATCTAACAAATGGATACATGGTCAGTTTTAGAGTTGTGCATTGGATTCAAAATCCATCAGATTCAGGTTCTTGAATTTCTGATTGGGTCACTCTGATTGGGTAAAAACTGTGGGATAGGATTCATATTAGATTAATGATTTCTCAGATCTGAGCCAATCCAAAAAGGTTTGGTGGATCGTTAGCATCTCTGGATGTTTTTCACATTCGTTCCTCAATTATTTTGTTCCGTCAACTCTAATTCGTTGTTGGATCAGTCAGTCTAAGTAAGATCTATCGGTTCTTTTTATTTTGAATTGCTGGCTGGGGATTCCATTCCCAGTAGCGGTAAGGAGGCCCAAATGAAAAGAGAGATATCTCACGTGATTTTTTAAAATCTTTTTCGCGGACCTCCTTACAGTTTTAGGGAAATGGAATCTCCAGCACTTGAAGATTGAAATAAGTATATAGTTTATGGTTCATCGAATTACCAAACACCAAAATGTTCATTTTGTTGGGGTTTTGTAACACAGTTGCTCAAAACCACTCGATTATAGAAAATTCAATGGGCGGATGGTGCGAGTTAACTGTGATGTTTGTCTTAGTTCTCCCTCCCTAAAATGCCCAAAATTAGGGTGTCGGACCACATTTATTCTGGAATTTCCTTTAATTGGTATGCCCTATTAATCCGAACCCTGATTAAAATAACATATGCGGCAGTTTCATTTTTCAATTTTAACAATAACTATTTTCTACGTATTTAAAGTGCATTTAAAATTGTCAAATTTCGAGATCAAAATTGACTATACTTGCGGTTAACAATAAGTACATCACAAGTGTGGATTGTTTATTTTGAATCTTGTTATACACAGCTTTTCTTGCATGCTTCAGGGAAGAGAATTATTTCTATTTTGGGGGGCATCTGAAATCCATATTAGATTTCTTGGCAATTGCTCTGAGATAAAACCGGAACATTTTGTGGTTAAATCTTAAGATAAATACAACTTCTGAAGTCTAATTCCACAACGTCTGGTTGATGGACTTTGACGAATTGTAATTGAAAGCGTACTCAAAATATCTATTAATCAGGTTTTCATATTCATTTATCTTCTCATACGTTTTGAAGTGGATTATAATATTTATCTTAGCTACTGTTTGGGATGTATTCCATTCACAAATATGCGGTATTTTTGTTGCCTGAACTAAGATATTGCAACTAGAAGTCTTCTTCGCATTCGAGCAAATTCTCAATAAGTGTTGTGGGTGTCCCCGTGAGACGCACATCTTTGCTCATGTTTTTTTCCGATTAGTTCGATAGTGTTAATTTCTACTAACCAAATAAAAGCCAATGGATTTTGTAAAATTTCCCTTTTTTATTGAATAGGCCTTCTTTTTGAACACAATGTATTGTATTCATCGGTAAAACAAAACACCATTCACGTCCTTTGGTGATACTCCTTCTTCACTATTTTCATTTGCAACTATGTTCCAAGGATCAGCTTCAAATTTGTGGAAACGTGAGGGAAATGACAGATAAAACTGAACGTAACTTATTCAAGAACAAGTTTAGCTCTTGTCAAAGATTCTATCTTAAGAAGAAGTGTTTTGACCTCGATAGAAAGCAAAACAAGCCTTTTCAAAAACTCAATAAAATGACTTTTACATGTATACCATGAAAAGTTCCAGACCCTTTTAATTAAATGAAACTCATATTGAACTATCGTAGCACCATCATACAAAGTTCACGTTAATCTTTAATGCACAGTCGTCTTCTGTCTTTAAAATAGAACTACTTTTTGAATAAGGACAACAGAACACGCACTTGACCTGATTTTTTTAAATTGATAAAGCAGCCACTTGAAAATCTTCATCAGAACAAAGTCATCCGCATCGCTGTTCATACAAAAATCGATGCATCAGTCGGAACAAACTTGTAAAGCATTGCTGATTGAATGTACTTGTGCGTATGACGATCTCATGGTTATGTACGTGTGTGGATCCGTCAGGAAATTCGACCATAACCTTTGTTGTTCAATGCCCCTAAAGCGGTGGGAAAAATTAATGAGTTTGACTTAAAACCATTCCCAACTGACAGATCAAGCCTCGGCTTGGTTTAACTTTGAATCTTCTCAAATTGGTCCATGTCAATCATTTTTCATCTGTACATATTCCCCAATACAGTATATGGGTTTGAAATTGAAATTCAGTCGTCAGAACCTAACTAGTTACGGCATTTAATCAAGCTATTGTGGTGGATCAAGGCGACAGAATATTTGTTTCGAAAAATCAGAGGTTGCGCGAATCCTAAAAAAGACATCTGATGTAGACAAATAGATTGACTTCTCACTTTTATTAGCGTAATAATGGAGTGTTATGCGAAGACATATAAGACACAAATACAGGAATGCCCGCACGAGAGAGTGCCACATACGGGGTCTCAAGTCGAAAAGTGATACTACTTTCTGTTGTTGTTTTTTTTTAATTGTCCTCGCCCTTGAACTATATCGTCAAAATAAAAATTCAATCATCTCGTTAAAGGAATGACGGGACAAAGTTGCAAAAAATCATACAAGATGGACAAGTCGAGGACACGGGAGGAGGAAACGAAGGCGTCATTTGCATGGGGCGGGTCATAGACGGGCGTGGTAGGTATGTAAGTAAGGATAGATGGGATGGACATGGCTGATTTTAGAACAAGATATCCGAGGACGAGGAGCTTCCACTCCAAGAAATGGCATCTTCCGTGGGACGAAGGACCTCTCCGCCCTTCCCATCTGGTTTATCTTGACTCCCATTGGGTTTATTGTTATTGGAGTTGGGGGTGGAGGCCGCCTCAGTGGGGGTTTTGCCTCGGGACACACCCAATTGGAAGGGGGCTTCGTTCATTTGGATCTTGGACGGGGTGTAATTGCCTAGACCTCCTGTAAAAGAAAAATGTGTTATTTGTTGGGAGTTTACAATGTAAGGAGGCACGTGGGACAAATGTGGATGATATTCACTAGGAACTCGGTTTCCATTTCCATAAATAAGTCGAATCTCTCAAGTGCAGTTCACACCAGCTCTCAAGGATTCCTTCAATTGTTTCCGTATCACATGATGAGAAACATCAAGAATTTGTGGAGAAAAAATTCCCGTTGGCTGTAGAACCCCTCAACCATATGTTTACTTCTCAAGATGTATAACTTGCACTGCTTTAGTTTGCCTTGAGCAATGGCGTAATAGCACCAGCTCAAGTATTAGCGGCCCTTCTTAAATTGAGTCTCATTGAGATGAGAGATCCTTGAGTTTGGACAACTCTATCCATCAATTCTCTCTCTTCTGTACTTAGTACTTAGTGTACTCAATACCTAGTACTTACCAAGGGGTCCGCCAATGGAACTGTTTGATTTCAGGGATGACGCCTCCTCCAGGGACAATTGGACAGCGCACTCAAAGGATGGGTATTCGAAAATCTCGGTGAGGCTCTCACTGAACTTGATACTCATCTGAAATGAAGAAAGAATCACAGTCCAATGAGGGAGGGGGAATGAAGTTCGGGAATGAAGTTCGGGAATGAAGTTCGGGAATGAAGTTCGGGTACTCAATGCCAAAAGTAGAAATCTTAATTATCACACACTAGCCGCCCATTTTCGATTCCAAGGGGAACATCGTCTTTTTTTTTCTTGAATAGAGAATGAGTCGTCGATTTGGCACCGGGTTCCTTCTGAATCGCTTGGACTCTCAGGGATAAATGATAACAGAGGCCATATATATTTTATTGGAATCCATGACATGAATCAACATCTGGATTGGGAAGAAAGAGTCCCGTTTTTTTGGCAATTTCCTTCCTTTTGGGGGCTCCAGAATCGATTCCAAGTTCCCGGGGTACGTATGGCTCGATAATTTAGTGCAAAGAAATTGTCTGACATTGTTTCAACCAAGTAATGATGCACTTTCTGACGAAATGAAATGGAGGAGAAACTGATCCGTGTGAATCGGAATCACATGTCCCGATTTGGTGTGAATCGCCAACAACCAGTAAAGCTAGGCGCTAGGACTAGTTGAAAATATCCGATGATTGCTCCTTTTCAATTTCCATGGTATTCACCAAATACTCATCCAACTCTCAGATGGGATTATTTCATTTTGACTCGACTGAAACCGGAGCTTGAATCCGGCAGAAATGTGATCTGAATCACAAGGAATCTCCGTGTCATCTCTTCTAGTTGATATTATGGAAATATATTACAATCTCTTGGCAGTTTCTATTTGCCTGCTAGAACCTCTTAGACGACTCAATATCAATGGCAGCTGTTGGTCAAAAGCCATCAAACGTTGTCATGGAATCCAGAACGAGTCGATTTCTTGGCCAAAGACTCAGAGCGAGAATAACAATGAAACGGGAGAGAGAAAGAGAAGAGGCATGCAGGATTAACTGTACATGGTGTGGCATGTCTCTCAGATAGGGATCGAGTAGTAGAAGTAGTTTGGTAGTGATGGTGGTAGTGCACAGACGAGAATTAGTACTGTTCACCTCCAATGTTCCTCCTCTCTTCACTCATTTCAAGAGTGATATGCTTGAGATGGTACCGTAATTAGACCATGGCAAAAGTAAGCTTAATCACCAGTCAATGATTGGAATTCAACATTGATAAATGAACATTTGATATTATATTGGACGTGGCATCATTCCTTGATCCCATGAAAATCGCCATTTGTCGGTTTCCTGTCTAGATGACGAGTTTGTTCATCATCATGGCGAACTGATCTAGTTCATTCAAAGTGGTTTTCAGACAAAGAGATACATTCTCCCTTCATACTGGCCATGTTGAAGGAAGGAAGAGCAAAAAGTGCACAAATACAGTAATAACTCTTATGTTGGACCGGAAATGGAGCTGGAAAAAACTTCAGCAATTTTTAAACTAATCGAGACAATCGTGATCATTAATGAGAATGGATGGAGTAGGAAATGTCGCCCACGCACATTGGTAAATTCAATATGTGATCTTCTCAAATGACACGGAAAGGTGAACTTGAGACGCCCGGCCACGCCTCATTGAGGTTTAGGCTTCAGCACATACGTATATGTAGGTGGGACTTGACATTTCAGGGAGAATTCAACACTACCTATCGTATCTGCTTGTGCAACAAGTGACACTCATTGGTTATTGATGACCACTATCGTTACTAACGAGTGACTGAACTCGTCGTTGACAAAGACTTGTTGTGCATTCACTTAATAGCGTAAGATGTTATTGCCGAACAGAGCTTCTCAACCGAATAAAAGGCGAACCAGATCCGAATCTCCGTGAAAATGCCAACGAGTCGTTACTCTCAAGTTCAAATACGACTCATCTAAGAGGTGGGAACCTACATGTGTTGAACGTCATTCATTTCCTATTTGCCAAGTCAAAAAAGGGTTCGAAAACACCCATCTGTCTTCTCGAGTCGTCATGGGTTTGACAGTGTCGCACAGTGGTAGAAAATGTCTTTTCACATTCATCAGTCACTTTCAAAGGTAAACAATCGCTTGATGAACGAACCGTTTGGGAGGATGCCTTGGAAACGAATCAAAGGCTCAAAAGACGTTATTTAACTTGAAGATTCAGTAAACACTTTCAAGACTGTTATAACTTTCATTGCTATGACCCAATGGATCAAAACTTCAAGTGCTATTTGTGAGGACCGATACTGACTTTGAGAACGAAAATCGCGGTGAGGTGGAAGTGTTTATTTTGTTTGAATTTCCCATCTAGTATAATGCATGTTTTCAATGCCAAGCAAATGGACGTTGTGTGACTTTGGCGGTCCGCAAATTTCCACTAATTTGGCAATAAGGCATTTTTACGCCCTCCTCGCAATTTGCATCTCGTTCTCGGAAATTGAAAAGCAAATAAAAGGCAACCCAGGGAACGAACCAATTATTGGTCATTCTCATTCTCTCAAATTTGGTCAGAGTGGGAAAAAAGGTCGAGTCTTCATGACCAAAGTAAAAAAAAAGGGTTGGAGTCTCTTTTTTCTCCTTCCTCGAGTTTCTGGAATGACCAGTAACATTCAGGGTGTCATTTTCCCCAGGCACAGAAAGCAAGTCAGAACAAGTCTGAGCTAGCGAGAGAGAGAGAGAAAGTGATACTTGCTGCCACTTTCCAGCTCGAATAAGATGTTGAGTGTCATCTTCTCACTTTGCAACTCCTCCATCCACCACAAAGCATCATCCTCAGGACTCACACTCTTGTACGGGCTCTGTCTATGCCTGTCTATCGGCAAGTGGTCTTCACTCGATACCCTGGACGAAACTCGTTTGAATGGAAAGAAGGATGGAATAGCCAACGAACCAGGGGTGGGTGCATCCTCAACAATAAGACGAGTGAGTGGATGATGGCACATCTGTTGCGGTGAAAGTTCCTGTCCTACTGTTGGAAGCCCGCTAATCTGGCATCAAATTGAATCGAAACTATTCGGTGATGTGTGATCGTCCTTCGAGATTCGAAGGAAGACACCGCATAATCATCTATTACTTGGAACTCTCAAGGTGAGAATCGTTGGGACACATTGGGAAAGAAAGGTCAAAAAATCAAATATATATCAGAGTCTGTCAATTAGCCACTCGTTTAGGTCCAGATTTACTGTTAACATTTCACGCTCAGTCGGACAAAATAGTCTTGGGAAAGGTTCGTGACTCTACAGACTTCACAATTGGGCGTAAGAATGGATGCTGTTCGTCGATTTTCATGTTTCTCACAATCTTCGTCGGGAGAGTTTGATTTTGAAAGATCAATGTTTCGTTTTCGAGCAATGCCAAGTACGAGAATGGGCCGGCTGCCTTCTTATCTCTTTATTAGTAGCATTTACAAGTGTGTCGACTACGTACGTCACTTGAATGGAAGAAGTTGACCTTCTGCCGAACTCACAATTCCACCAAGGCCAAACTGATAAATAATATCTCCACTGAAATGCTGCTGGCATCTGGATGTCTTTTCTACTCGTTCTGATTTAGCCCGGAACATCTGATTTATCTTTCTCACCATCCATACATGTACAGAGAGACGCTAGGCTCGGCTGGGCATTGCTCGCACATTAATCATGCAAAGTATTTCCACACTGACACACTATCCCAAATCAAGTTTGGGATTTACAACTCAAATCTTGAGCTAGATTCTATGCTAATTGGCGCCTTCTTCTCCACTCACCGTGATGGTTGGTTCCATGGCAAGTCGTCAAACTATCAAGCGAGCGTGGACTTTCTCCTCGAGAATATCGAGCCCATCGTTTTTTATTTTAGCATGCTCAGCAGATCAACAGAAGATCTACAGGTAGAAGTAGAGGGGAAGCCATCTTACTATACGGTAGATATCTGGAGGCTCTAAGTCGATGAAATTGACTGATTCAGCGGGCAACAGCGCTAACAAACTCACTCATATCACTCATGCATCTGATACTAGGATTCAATTCCGAGCTCTGTCTCGCTCAATTGGGCCCAGAAATGCCCATGCTATCTCATCTTAATGGGACTTCCATTCGAGCTTTGGAGGTCAAGATAGCGATAAATCACCGCGGTTCTTCAGACCATGATTCTCCATCCACAAAGCGAATACTTCATCCGGCCATATTCCCCATCTTCGTTCATCCTTTTAATAGGATCACGATCAGTGCATCACCACCACTATCAACAACAACAACAGCAGTTAGTAATTGCAGATTTGTCTAGAGTCATTAGCACGTACTCGAGAGGCAATTTTCCCCCTTGGATTGAATTTTCTCACCACCAACAAGGTCCGGAGGTACATGAGCGGTAGTACTGAACTAAACATGATACATAGATGGATTTGGAAGCACCGCATCGGCGAATCCTAGTGGTGCCAGTGGTAGTGGTGGTGGTAGTTGTGGATGCTGGATGTACGTAGAATCGCTTTGAGGCGGGAGAAAATGCTCTTCCCAAGTGATTTTGGCGACGAAGATGGGATTTAGGTCAGAAACGGTGGACTTTCTCTTTCCAGGGAAGAGATTTAAAAGTCAAGGCGATTTTCTTGGAGGAAGCACCTCCAGACTAAAGCGAGGATCGCGGACGACTTTGTTCTTTGAAATGGCTTCTCACCAGCGACTTTAGATCCTCTTTGTGGGGTTTATCTGCGCTTTGATCTCCCAACTTCCAACCCTTTTCCAAGCTAACTGTTTATCGCAGCCAATCAGTTCATCCCATGCGCTCTTGCCATAATATCTTACCTTCATGGGTCTGGATTTGGATCGGATGGAGGATTTTTCTGTCTTGACATTGGCTCCCAAGACAATGAAATTGCATGGGGACACTGGACGATGGACATCGATCTCGGAGTCGTCCGAGTCGCTATCAATATCACAGTCTGTTGACTCGGTTCCGTGATTCCCACTATACGGGTCGTTTATCAAAATGATCCCAGAGTCCTGAAATACAATTGCAACAAACGTGTCATTTTTTTTTTTATATTACTTCTCGAGAGAATATAGTTCGTAGTAGAACTACACTAAATATCAATGTTCTTTGATTTGATTGCAACACAAGTAGCTTCTTGAAATATGAGATGATGAAAGCTTCATTCGTTTCGTGTGGCCGAAAACCACTTCCTCAAAAAAAAGAAGGCTCGAACTCACGGGCCATCAAGGCTGATGGGAAGTGCATTTCGTAACCCCCCCCCCGTTGATGCCTGAGACATAACACATAATTTTCAGTTCATGAATGAACATTGAACGTTCACACTCTCCTAAAACTGGTGAACTCCCCTCTAACCAACTTCCCCTGATAGGATCAAATGATGATTCCAATCGACCGACGAGGCTGCCATGCGATAATTGGGTGCGTGGGCCGTTTGATGTGTTTATGAAGTACATACAGTATAAGGCCAATGCTAAGCCTAGGTCCAAGGGGTGGATGTATGTGTGTCATTGGAAGTCCAGAAATTATTCAGAGCGAGTAATCGCATTTGTCTTGCTTCTGCAAGTTCCTTCTCACTACATGCCGACTTGAATTAAGAACTCTGGAATCATTCACAGTGAAGAGAGAAGGGCGTTTTTTGTAGCAGTGCATGGTCAAAGGAATCCTGTTTCTAGTTGGCAACTGGCCTAATTTGGAGTCAAAAAAATAGGTGAACAAAGAGCTCCCCTTCAACTAGTACGTACACCTCCTCAACCCTATTCAGTACTGTTCCAAGGTATGCATACATTTACACAAGGGAGTAGCCCAGATACCAATGCCACGATCAAACTGTGTATCTTTCGTGTGTTGAAAGAGGTGCAAGCAAGTCCTGAGAAGCTCCACCAAAACAGAGTGGAATGACTTCGAAGAAACTGACCTTGAGCCCAAAATTGGAGTAGAAGCTCTCCTTCCGAAGCCAAAAGGGGACTGGCTGAATAGAACTTTGTAGATACCTGCCCTTTGTTTCCTCCAATCAAAAAGCTTGTGGTGGATAGGAGAACTGAGAAAGAATGTTTGCATTATTCTCCGCCTGTCCTGAGAATAAATAGACTGGCGGCAAATGACGCGAGAGTCGTTCAAATCACCCTGAGGACAGCCAAGGAAGGACCCCCAAGGCTCTGATCGTGAGTCTCACTTCTATATACGTTTCACAACTTTACAACTTCTTGTCTCTGGCAAGACAAATGCAATTTGTCTACAGGGTAGAGACACACGAGACTCTTCGAATCGATGCATCTTGATCCCGCAAGACGACCTTCCCCGTGTGTTCATGTGTATTACGAAGCACGGTACACAAGTACGTACGTCTTTTGAGCTAGCTCAGGGTATTGATAAAGACCGTGATGATGATGATGCACTTGAGGGGCGTTGTGATCTCCGAGTGGACATTCGAAGCTAACGGGACGAAAGGCAAAGCAATAATCCGTCAAAATAATGATGCTCGTTCAGTCTCGGTTGCCCATGAAAATGAATCCCGTCATTGAGCTATCATTACAACCAAAGTTTGTGAACAAATCCCTTTATCTCAATGGAGGAACGAATGGCGAAGGAGACATTTCCATTAAACAATCAAGAGATAAAAAAGTGACGTTTCAGACGAAATTTTTTGACGTGTCCGTGGTTCACCGTGAACTTCTCGGCGATGGAATAATAAAACACAATTAGAAAGATCTCCTCCCATTTAACCTTGAACGGGATTTCGTGCGGTGGTATTGATGGTGGGGACAGATAGGGTATAAATGCACTAGGATAATTATCAAGAGGGTTTTCCGAACCTCAATTGTGGGCGCGAAGTAGATTCTTGTCGAAATCGTCTTTCGAAATCGTGTTCACAATCAAAGATGATGGTTCAAAGGCTTGGGTTTTACAACATTTGTTTGAGACTGGGAGGAGAAGGAAGTGTCGATCGGATTTTTGAATAATTACTTTTCTAAACGCCCTTTTCACATTTCGCTATGCTATGAAATACCGGATGCCTCAAATACCATTATCAGCATATATCTCCTTCCACCCAATTCTGGATATGCAAGACATATTTTAAAAAAAGGGTGCTCAAAATCTGATACCACTGAGTGAGATTTCCGAACAATCCGTATCAAGCATTTAGCGTCCGTTTTCCATCTACATTATAAAAAGAAGGAGGCACCGTGAGATTCCCATTCCATTCTACGTACTAGATTCACAGATAAGACGGACATGGAACAAAAGGAAGACACGTTCTTGTGGGACGGGCCCAAAGAGCCTATTTATGGGATTAGGACAGGGCGGGGAGACACGCATCTCCATATTTTATTGTTATGTTTTGTAGAGTTAAACACCCTCTCGTGTGGGCTTGGAATCTGTGTTCTTGCACTAAGTGCGTGCCTTCGTTCGTTCGTTCGTTCGTTCGTTCGTTCATTCATTCAAGGGGAGAGAAGTGTCGCAATTTCAATGGCGAATTTCAATCCCTGTGCCTTCGTCATCGTAATAACCATTATCAGGTGAGAGATACGCCGTGATACGTGCAAGTTCACAAGATTGAGGGAAGATCATCATCATCATTATCATCATAATAATAATAATGAAAGTCGAGCAGATGGTTTTTGGCCACAAAAATATAGATCGTGATGGTTTTTGTCTTGAGAGATGAGGGTGAATAACATCCTTGAGAGGACATTTTTCTGACTCGTGCTCCTGCGAGTGTGGTCTACAATCCTTCCTTCATTCTCTATGACAAATGTCATGCTTCAACGGCATTGAAAAGGTGAATGAAGGAATTGAAAATCGTTTTGATGGAAATTCAATTTTTGTTTTTCCAGGCCCACACAAGGATGAATTTGACGTGCCGTACGTTCAAGTTGCAAGGTCTGCAATTTGTTTCCTACAGAAAAAATAATTCATCATGGCATCAATTTTTATGCCCTTTTTTTCAATCAACGTCTCACTGCAGAGTGAGATGAAGTAATCTCGGGTTTCATCGTCGAAGGCCAAGGCGGAAAAACAACGCACATTATTTGAATAACAAAGCACAATGAATCCGAAGAGGTCAAGCTTCAGACACCTCAAAATTAGGATGGGAAAAAGGTATTCAGATCAAACGAACCCTATTACATGCTAGCGAACTGTGATGCAATCATCCGAGTTCACTTCTTCTTCGAATGTGGACAAAGATCGAAGAGGATATGATGACGCAATAAGGGCTTTGAAGGGCTACCTCAGGAATTTGCTATTTGCATGCCTTTCTTCTCTCCGCTCTCCATGGCTCGATTCCAAACAAAACTCAAAAGGTTCGATACTCGATGCTTGATTGCGACACAAAGAAAATCGACTACCCACTGAGGTATACATAGTAGGGGCATAGAAGAGTGAGGCTTGAACGAAATGTAATCGACATAAGCTTTCAAGATTCAATTGCTCTGAGCATTCAACTAAAATCATGAGCAAGCGAAAATGGTCGGTGAGTGCAGCTAAATATGATGAGTGCCGAATGATCGGAATTCAGAACAATTAGGAGTTAAGCCAGAGTTATTCATGAGTCTGAGTATTATCGAAATTTTGTTCATGCCGAACAGCGAAAATATGCTTATCAAGCAATCGCCTTTGAATCTAGATGTGGGATGTGTCGTGGACTATTCGGGATCAGGTGAAATCGTAACGCTTTCAAAATCCGGATCTCTCGGTATATCTGCAGGTTTTGTGCTTCGTCTATTTGTTTGAAGCCATGGGGATTCAGGTCAGAGTTCAAATCTTTCACTTCGTTTGGGTGGGGAAACCACTCTTGCTCATCTGAAGCCCGGTGAACTTTGGAAATGGAGCTGATATTAGCGAAACGGAATAAACACACCTCGACGAATGGCAGGAACATTGCCTCATGACAAAGGATGGCCAATTCATTAGCCATTTTCCCGGAACGACTCTCAAATCCAAAGTCAGGAAACATTCGCGGAGAACACAAAGGCCTAAGGGGAAACGGGAAATTGACTTCTTCCCATATTCAACCAACCAATCGTTCCCCCCTGCGATATTTTTCCCCTTGTACTTGACAGGTCAATTTCCAAACGTGACTCGAGATAAATGGATCAGAGAGGGATGCCCTGCTCCTCATGCTCCTCAGTCACAAAGTTTTCCCTCTGAATCGACTCGACGAGCATTTCCATCCTGCCTCTTCCAGATTTGGTCAAATATTACGTTTCAAGTTGGGCATGAAAGACGAGGGAGGTTGGCAGGTGTCATTTTTGCCACTCTGAAGAAGCCTGATAGCTGGACGAGATTCTGAAGCAAATTTGGAACGTCGACGACGTGACTGGGGATAGGTCAGTTCGTGAATGAGAGATGATTTTTCGAAGCCCGCTGCGTGAGGAGAACTTCCTTGACAAGGAACTTTCAGTTAGGATCATCCATGGGGCCAACCAGAACGCAATTATTTTCTACATCAGGGTGGTGATGATGATGACAAGTGGTTCGGTTCTTCGCTTGGTATTTGGTCATCATTTTCACCTCCCTTTGAAGACGTTCATCCAGGAAAGAACACCACTTTCCTTCGTCTTGCAATGGTGAAAGACTTTGAATGATCATGATGACATTGCTCGCCAGCTATTCGTGCATTGGGACAGGATTCCTAAGCTTCCATCTCTGACTAACTCAACCCTTGGCAAAACTCCTTCCGTGGAACCACCACAGAAACTACTGGCCCTGGGCAGATCTGCTATAATACATGGACAATGGGAGCACGTGCTTTTTCCGGGCCATAAATCACAATTTGACGGATTGTCCCAGAAAAAAAACCGTGTTTAATGGAACGAACCAAAGATCCGCCATGGAGCTGTTTCCAAGAGGCATAGTTTCTCGAAATGAGTCCCAACTCGCATCGATCAATATCAAAATCTGCCACTTCCCAACCCTGTCAAAGGTCCATGTCAGGTTTGATTCGAGTGTCTGGGCTCAAAACCAACCGTTCGGGAAGCATTTGTTCGCATAATCGAGAACAACGATTGTGATCATGAGAACCGTCCTTGCCTTGAGAACCTGAAAACGCATCTTCCTGTCACAAGAGCGTCCTCCTCGTCGGAGTGTCATGTAGTCATGGCAAATATATGTTTGATCAATCCATCTCAGGCTATTATTTCCGGCAAAGGTTTTGTTCAGATCAGTTGACAAAACTCATTCAAGCACAGCGGGCCCAAGTCATCACTGAGTGAGGCCTTCTCAGATGATATTCACGTACTGCGCACTCACGCATTCAGGACATCAACCTGCCATGTTTGGAGCATGAATGGGTCTTCTTTACCACTCAACATGTTTGTACTGCATAGGTTATGTAGTGTCGTGTATGTGTAGATGCAGTAGATTTGGCTGCATATAAAGAGACAACGTTGGTGTGTGTGTGTGTGTATATGTATGTGGACTTGTATTCAGGCCCAGCGATTTCGAGCGTGCAACATGCATTTAACTCTCTCATACACAAAACACATTGAAGACACGATTTTTTTTCAGCATTCAGATCGGAATCAAATGGGTTGAATGGTTGAACAAGAGGAAGATTTCTCTCTGTGGCCAAAGAAGACTTCTTGGTGATATTTGAAGCAACCTTTCGCTCAACAACGTACGTAGTTTAGGGTGTGAAGGCATGGCATTTACAAAAAAAACACCAACAAGACAAACAAAACAAAGCAGATCACCTTAAAGGCGTCACACTGCGTGTTGCATGAAGTGTACTTTCTTTTCAAATAGGCCCTTTTTAGTGCAGGAGAAGTTGGCTTTTTTCATCGAGTTGGAAACTGGAGAGTAACAGATGTTCGAATAATGATGATATGTAAAGGAATTTCTTCCAGGGTCTCTCTCTCTCTCTTTAAAAGGATTTTCTAAAGGCAGCCAAAAAGTGACTAACATAATGCGTCCAAAATCACAAAACACAATGTGTCTGGATGGATGTGTGTACGTATCGTATGTGGAGACCTTCCCAAGTCTGTAAAGAGGATTTCATTGAACTATGAACTCGAACCACACCCTGCACACGTAACAACCATGACTCTCACTGAATATAGCAACCGCTTGTGCTTGGACGATGACAATGAAATCTGATTCAATTTGCCTCTATACAGTCGAACCTCTTTTTCTAAACAGACCTCTCTCTGTCTCTCTCTCTCCCTCTTCACCTGCAATACCCTGGCTTTGATTTCTCCTTTGAGTGGTTCCCTCACCAACTTGTATCCCTGCACAGTACATGGCTTAAAACAATCTGCGTACGTAGGCCTCAAGCACATTCTATCTTCCCAGGAACTAAAACGCATGTCAGTGCTACTCATGAGCATCTTACACCCACATTACCACTCGAACACCGACTCAAGACAGTTTTGGTATATTCCCAGGCCAAATGACACGCCCAACTCCAAACGTTTGCGCTAAGAGCCAATCGACAAAATCCGTCCTTCCAGACCAGAGTGTACATTTGCCCACACTCTAAGAGCTTCGGTACTTCATTCCATTAAGAGAGTGGTGTCTGAATTCAATGAAATATGGCTCCTTTGCCTGTCCATCAACCTCGCGGGTTGCATTTAGACAGAATCCAAAACAAAATCAAAAATAAATCGACCGGTCTACTTGGCTCCATGAATGTCGATTTCCAACCGATGACTCTGGTTACATTTTCTGCACGGCAAATTTAGGTCAATTTAATTGTATGCCACCGCGAACCCGAAGCCTTCGTTGAAGCAATGCTGATCCCGAGACGTGATCATGTGCATCCAGGGTTGAAAATAGTGATCCTAATATGACTGGCTATTACCAGAATTGACTTCTTTTTTGGCCCTACGAAACCGCCATTCAAGTCTAATGGGCTTGACATATTTTCGATGAGCGAAACAGAAAGGTTTTTTTTAAGTCAGTTGATCCTTCAATGATGTGTATGGTGGTAGGTCCCGGAGACCTTGGCAATTGATTTCTAGTCTGAATGTTGCCAAGCCCTTTTTTCTTTCCTTGTCGGCCATTCACATTTGTGGAGAAAAATCATACCGAAAATAGTGGATTTCAAGGGCTTGGCAGGATTCGAAACGAGACTGAATAAAAAATGGTATTGGCATGTAGGATCGCTTTGTCATCGAGCATATGTATGTGTAAGGCGGTGGGCGAGCAGCCAATAATCACCGTCCTTACAACGTTCAGTTCAGCATTGTCTTCTAATTGAAGGTCTTTGAGAGGGACGAGAAAAACCTTGAATCGGAAGCCAATCACATGGCTCTACGGGTTTTTGAAGAAAAATCAGAGCGAAACCCGCTCGTCTTCAGCTTCCTTCTTTCCCTTTTCTTATCAGGTCTGAACAGAGAGAAATCAATGACATACGGAATGCTTCACAATTCCTGGAGCAACGATTACATTACATGTACGCAGAATATAGACACTTGGAGCAAACACTATCGGTTCGAATGACTCAAACACTTTTCTCCTCTCGAGCTATTACGCGAAACTGCCTAAACACAAAGTCAACCGAGATAAAAGGTAAAGGCATAAATAATCTTACCTTGGTTAATTGTTGATTTCTTTTCTTAGAGTTCTTCTTCCTGCGGTTGGAAATGTCACGGCCGTCATTATCGATGTGGGTCACATCCTTCTCCGTGTGGACAAAGTTGAACACAATCGTGTTCTTTTGCTCATTGCGCTTCTTCCAATCGTCACGATAGTTATTGTTTCTACCCACTTGGCTGGCAATAAGCGGGGCTGCGGGTGATGATGGCTTTTCGGCCAAGTCGGCCTTCATAGGCCCCGTTTGAGCCTTTTTGCCGCCACCGCTGCTCTCTGACTTGGCGATAACCTCTTCATTGACTGCGGCCGGTTTAGCCAGAGCGAGGGAGTCGCCCGTGGAAGGGGTTTTCTTTTGAGTATCAGTGTCTTCTACTTGGGATTTTTTGATCCAGGAAGGCTTGACCACACTGGGCGGAGGTCCGTTCGAGGTCAAGAGGTGACTGCTATTCCGCTGGTTCTTATCGGCCACACTATTCCACGATTTCTTGGGTAAAATGGGCGCCCGCAGTTCGTCCTTGGGAATCAGAATGATCTCCTTCTCCTGGAAGGATGGGACGGCTGATGGTTGAATCAAAGCCTCTTTGTTCCGTTCGAGTTTATTGTTAATCAACGGTCCTCTGGGGTCGGCCTGACCCAGGGATCTTGTCATGGGTCGGATCACTCCCACCTGCTTCATGGCATTGTTCTCTTTGTCATAAGGCAAATACGTGGGGGGCGTGGTCCGCGATGTTGGACTTGCCATTGCCATTCCCGTTGGCTTGCTGAAGTTGAAGCTGACGGAGCTTCCGCCCTCACGGATCTTGGTGATGGAGTCATTTGAAATCCGTTTGATACCCTCTTCTTCGTCCATGGGAGCAACTTCGACCTCGACAACCTTGTCGTCCTGGTCCTTCAGCTGGGCGTTCGAGGTTCCTGGTGAATATACCTCTTTGTTAGCTGATGATTCAGACACTTGTTTAACAATGCCAGAAGTTGGTGTTGTCACTGAAGCGCTGGTGGGGCCATTGGACGATCCACCACCAGTGATAGTCGAATTATTTTGGTCATGCTTTGGTGGTTCGCTCTGGTTCTGAATTGCTCCAGTGATATTTGTCATCTTGGAGCCACTCACTGGACGTAAGGGTGGTATGGCGAATGTGTTGTTGTTGTTGTTGTTGCTGCTGCTGGTACTATTACCACTACCGCTAATCGGAGCCACGGATGATGACGATAAAGCCTGATGTTGAGGGGGCACCACTTTAGCCGACGGCGTTTTGAAGGACTTGGCCGGAGTTGGAGCATGACCTCCACTCATGAACGGTTTAGCCGTGGGCGATGGACAGGGAGAGGAAGCCAAATGGATCGGCTTGTTGGGTAAACTGGGTTTACTTTGATTGGAGAGTGCCCCCGCGGGACGGGGCCCACCAACAGGATTTCTGGTCACGGGACTCTGCGGAGTCCGAACTGGGGAACCCCCTCGAGGGGAGTCTATTGTCCTGACCGGCGATCCGGAAATCCGTGTGGAGTATTGGGAGTGCTGGATATTGTCATCCGAGCGCTTTCGAGTCAAAGGACTGTGAATGTTTGAATCTTGGCTACTGGGAGAGAGACCCCTGTCAGATGAGCGTGATCGAGAATGGTACAGGCTCGAGGTAGAACGGGACTTGATTCGGCTTCCACCGTAGAAGAATGGCCCCGGTTTACGCCCACCTGGGCCACCCGAACGCGACTCAAATATCTTCCGAGTCTCTTTCACGGTATCTGGAGCAGGCAATTCCTTTTCTTCCACCCCGAAGAGCAGGCTCGAAGACCTTCGCTTGAAAAGCGGTCTTCTCGGTAAGGCATTAACACTGGATTCGCCTGAACGGACGATTGATTCTCTCGTGATTGGCTTGCCTTTTCGGTCGTACACACGAACAGCATCATTGGCCAGACTGTTCACCACAGTTTCCAGAGTCGCTTTCTCCGCTTTCGGAGGAAGTGGGGGTGGGATTGGACCTCCAGCGTCCACTGCTTTCCGCTCCAACGAGGATCGGGACCCGGGTTCACTCACATTCAAGACCTCCACTGATTGGACTCTCTTCATGGAGTCGTTTTTCTTCAAGGGCCGACCACTGTTGGCATGAAAACGATTGTTAGTGACAGGAGGTCCTCGTTTGGTGAACATTCCACGGGATCCACCCTCAACGGGTGCCGAGTGTCTCTGATAATGCGGGGAGACCCTTCGTTGCTGACTGTTGGCTGGTGTTTTTCGAAGTTCGACCTGCTCGTCGGTTTTATCCTTATCAAGGAAGTTCTCTAACGAAGCTGTTCGACGAAGAGTGGCGACTCCTCGAGTCGAGGTGCTCCTCAAAGCCACACTCAAATACCGGGTCTTGAGTCGATTCACAAAGCCTGGGCCATAATGAATTTCTTCAGACGAGTCCGACTCTCCGCCTGATCCAAACGTACCATCACTGTCCAAGGATGAAGGCGTGGCATACATCGGAGGGACAGCCACTATCTTGTTCGAATTGGCATTCTTGTTGCTCCGGTAAATTCTAGCCAACGAGGCACGTCCAATATTGTCAAACTGACTGTGATCCAAGTCATCTTCGTTCATGGCAATGTTTTCATCCATCATAGTTGTTCCTTGTGGCTCAGATTGACTCAGGAAGCGCTCCACAGCTCGAAATTCGTTTTCAACCACCCAATCGTCACTGGACTCTGAAGGGGAAACGGGATACCTCTGGATGGGGATTTCCTCCAACACTTCTGGGCACGAGAAGGTCACGGAGCGACGATGTAGCTTCTCCTCACCATTTCTTGCACTTGGCGATGTGGCTGGAGGGGAAGTATTGTCGACTTCCAAGTCAAGATGCGAATTTTGCTTCCTTGGCAAACCAGAAGCAAGTTGTTTCGGAATGGGTCGAAGCTTGGCAGCTTCCAAAACCACCTTCTGGTCCTGGTTTCGGTTTGCTCTCAAGCCAGAACGGCTAAAAACCTCTTTCACTTGAATCTCGTGGTTATTTTCACTTAAGAGATTGGCGGCAAAGAGCCGTTTCTTGGCTTCATCTATCACGGACGATGAAGAGGACGAGGAGGAAGAAGGAGCAGAAGAGCCAGCACAATGGGAAGCTGCTACTACTGATGCTGTTGATGTTGGTGATGAAGAACACTCGTTGGATGAAGATGTGAAACTCTTTCGTTGATCATCTCCGCACTTCAAATCATACCCAAAGACTCGTTTGGTCTCAGTGATACGCGAACTTTTACACTGATCACTGATGAAGTCGCTCTGGGGCAGGAGAACTGTCTTCTGATTGCATGACTCAGTCCAGCTCGTCTCTTTGATCTGGCCCGTTCCGCAGGGGCCACTAAGCTTCTTTCCTGGGTGAGGACGAGGATGGTGATAATTACTATGATGATGTTGTTGTCCTTCTTTATCAGCACCCACTTGTGGCTTAACGAATCGAGATAACGCCGAGGAGAAGGCGACCTCGGCGATGCGATCAGGTCCCTTAGAACTATCCTCGTCCCAATCGAAACTGTCCCACTCCACACTACGATCCTCCTTGTACTGACGAACTCCAGGGGAGAGATCCCACTTTTCCTCCTCACGTCGAACTAGCTGGTCCTCCTGCCGCAAGTGATGGTGGTGGTGCAGGAGATTGAAGGGATGAGGATGGTGATCAGTTGGGCTGGACGACACCACCACAACCGCCGTCTGTTGTGCTTCTTCCACCACCTCAATCTCTCTCGGGGTCTCCATTATCTCTTCCTCACCCTCCACCTCGACGTGCGCGGTGTTGCTCGTCTTGCGTGTCGTGCTCGCCATACTCGCCTTGCTCCCGCTCCCGTCCTGACATACCTTCATCGCGACGGCCGGCCTTTTGCCACCCTCGTTGTCGAGAGGGCGCTGCTGGCGCAGTCCCTCGACCACAACCGCTGGCCTCCACAGGTCGTCGTCGCTCCGTGTCGACCGCCGGGTAACCTCACCATCTGACGGAGGCAAACGTCGTTTAGGACATTGCTTATTATTATTATTAACGGCTTCTTCCTTTCGAGGAGGCAGAGCGGGAGGTAAGTCCAGCTGGTGGAGGCCGCTCTCATCCAGCGAGCAACGGTGTTTGACGTCGACCCAGTGGCTGTTGTTGTTCATGCCAGGAAAGGAGGGGCCGGAGCTGGATCTGATGCCCGGCGATCGCTTGGGAAGGGGTGGGGGAGTGGATGGAGGAGAAATATTGTCCACTAGATGGCCTAGCTTAGATGGAGGTTGAAGATTCGCCGAGATTGGAGCTCCACTGCCATCTCCTAGGGAGCGACTTCTTCGCGCCAGACGGGCTAGTTCGTTCACGGGTTTCCGGAGGACCTCTTGGGATCGAGGCTCTCGGTGGACCTCGAGTTTCTTGCAGACGAACGAAAGATTGGGCTCGATTGTCCGAGACAGGGCGCTTTTACGGAGAAGAAGCTCTTGCTTCCAAGGAGGCATCAGATTCGGTGTGGATATTTGATCGGGCAATACAGTCATTCTGAGGTGTGGGACAGGATTGAGCTAGAAACGGAGTTGGGATGAGACACTTGTGAGATTGACTTATCTGGAGATAGGGTAAACGCTCGTGGGGAATCGAAAATACCTGGAATTGAATGGGAACAATTCTTTAGACGACGATCATAGCTAGGGATCATTGATCATGGATCATTTCGAGGTTGAACTAACTGTCGGGATCCTTAGACTTGTTCACGAGAAGGCATGACTCTATCTTTGGCGTTCATACACAGTTTGTGTCAATCCAATTATCTACTCGCTAAACACTCGAGGGTTTGCATGAAGAATCAGTTAAAATTCAGTATCCATAAGGAAAAAGATAAAGCGTACATTAACCTGTACCTGTAGTGCGAAAAAAGATGTAAAGCAATTTCTAGATCAACCCAAAAGCCCCTGTTAATTTGTCAACATGATGTGATATTTCGTAGTGATTTAGATATTTTCGTTAGTAATATGATTTGCAACATCTTTTTTTTAGAGTAGATATCTTTGTAAACATTATATTGGTCATTCGTTTATCTCCCGGAGTTCATTCCCCGAAGAATGCCTTCAATTTGAAAAGAAGAAAAAAAATGTAAAACGAGGGCGGAATGTAATTTTTGGTAGGTACCAAACCTCGAAAAAATCTTTAGCGGTTGTCAAATAGTTGTTCCCATATTTCCAAAATAGAAGACTTCAGACTTCAAAATTCCTCGATAACATCAGAGTGTAAATGCTAGTCAGCCCAAGATTAAGTTTAACGTTTGAAATGCCTCAGACTTAATATTTATATGTCGAGTTGCGAACTTTAAGTGTCAATAAGATAAGAAATAATTAAAGAATTTCATAGAAATCAGATAAGAGCTTATCATTCCATGCTTTGCAGTCTTGTATTGTTTAGAGATATTGGTGTCATAAATTTATTCTATTATACTCGTTTCCTTCGATTCATAACCTCTATATCCTTTATTTCTGTTTTAAAATGAAATGCAGAATGGGCCCCAAAATCATCATAAGGAGGGGACAACCCCTAGTGCTGGGATGAGTCCTGACTCGAGCCCGAGTACGCTCGAGTTTTTCACTCGATTGTGGAGAAATTTTCCGGACTCGTCAAGTAAAAAAAATATTCATCTTTCCATATAATTTCGCAAGATTCTGGCTAGAGATGATTCAAGTAAAAGACTCGAGTCCTCTGCCGGACTCAAGTCTTTTGCCGGACCCGAGCTTTTTGCGAGGCTCAAGTCCGGCAAAAAGTCAATAAATCAAAGGACTCGTACGAGACTAAGAGACTTGTGCCCGGCTTATTCCTCCAAAGTCGATTAAAACACTCGGACTTGAGTCCAAACTCGCTCCACCCAGTGGTGCCAGAGGTTTTGGTAGTGAAGGCACCGAAAATAATTGAAACCGCCAAACTATTCCGCCAAAATTTGGGCATTTTCTACTTTCCCGTCTTTCTACCGTCCCGCTGTCTTTCAAATTTAGATTTGCTCTAGTACCCTATAATTAACCTGGATTCGTAAGAGCTTGGACATACTCGAGAAAACGTACGTTTAGCTTCTACGGACAGGNAATTTCGCAAGACTTTTGGCTTGAGATGATTCTAGAAAAAGACTTTTGCCGGACCCGAGCTTTTTGTGAGACTCAAGTCCGGCAAAAGGTCAATAAATCAAAGGACTCGTACGAGACTAAGAGACTTGTGCCCGGCTTATTCCTCCAAAGTCGATAAAAACACTCGGACTTGAGTCCAAACTCGCTCCAGCCAGTGGTGCCAGAGGTTTTGGTAGTGAAGTAGTGAACCGCCAAACTATTCCGCCAAAATTTGGGCATTTTCTACTTTCCCGTCAATCTGGGACAAATATCCTACCATTTCGACAAAGTTTTCCCTGTATGTGACATTTTTTTCCATTTATAAAACGTTCTGGATGGGAAATATGTGCCTCTAAAACAATGATGCTTCATGACATTCTCCAGAATTTGCAGAACTTTGTCTCAAAAGTGATAAAACTGTTCTCGAGAATTTGAGAATTGTACCACTCTCTGCAATTTTTTAACTTATTAACATTTTTTTACGCTGTCTTTCAAATTTAGATTTGCTCTAGTACCCTATAATTAACCTCGATTCGTAAGAGCTTGGACATACTCGAGAAAACGTACGTTTAGCTTCTACGGACAGGGCATGACCCTAAAATCTGGATCGGGACAAAGGTCATGAATGTCTTTCGCAGTTTTCTGAATACTGTCCAGTCTCAACTTCTCTTATCTCTCCCGAAACGAGAGCTCTCCCATACCAACGTTAAGATGTGTAAGAAAGAGTAGAGGCATGAAAGAAAAAAACACGAATGATGAGGTAAAATTAGAGACTAAAGTAAAATGAAAGAAAGAGAAAAGGAGAACAAACACCCAGCCGCCAAGCAGTATTATCCCAAGCATTGGAAATGGGCACACACGTACAGTTCAAGATACATAGAGCTCTAGGCATAGGTAACTGACAATTCAGCCAGGAATGATTGAAAGGGCATTGAATAGTAGAAATAGTCCGATTCTGTTCTCTTGGTTCGAACTACCTTCTTCAAGGACAAGACGCTTTGAGCCATACGAGTTCTCAGTGGAAGAGAGTTCCACTGATCCACAGTTCGCACGAAAAAGGAATTCGACCGGGAAGAAGATATTGCGAAAGGTTTACGAACCTCTCGCTCCACAACGCATTTGGTGATCCCTTCCGACACGTCACTGACCATTCGGATCACGTCCTCCGTCGAACAGACGTTCCTGACAACCATGCTTGCTTTAGGTACTTTGTAAAAGTTGACCAGGTCGTTATCAATCCTCCTTTGTTCCAGTGAAGGCAGATCCCACTGTCACTATCTTATTCCATCAGCATTCGTAGTAAAACATCTTTGGACCTGTTCGACATATGCAAAGCTGTTGAACTAATTGGAGACCAAATGGTCAAAGCATATTCATGATATGTCTGACTTGTACGGAGTTAGTGAGGATCATAGTACTATCTTTGAACCTGCACATCCGATAGATAGATCCAACCACACGTTTGAAAACCTTCAACTGAATAGGGTCATTGAACTTTCCATTATTTTGGAGGACTACACCTACATCCTTCATGGACGAGACCTGCTCAATATCTTTACCTCCAATATGAACGAGTGAAGCGGTCAATGGGGTCAACCCAAAGGTCATTGAGCGGCAATTCATTCAGTTCAAGGCCATACTATTAGCAACCCAAGAGTAGATGCGATGCGTACAAGAAAACAGGAGCAAGAACCAGTGAACATCTCATCATGAACTGAGATGTCCCACCAACAGGGGCAGGAGAACTAGAAAGCCTCAAGTCCCTGGTGGCCTCTAAAGCATCTTGATCTGTGACTACAAGATCATGTAATAGGCAATTTGACTAACCTCGTCAGCCTTAAAAGACTCGTTAAACTTGAGTAACTCTACAAAATGTTTAATCAGCACTTAACTTTTTTCATTAACTCGAATTCAATATCTCCCGGATTGCAGCCACTTCAGAAATTCATTTACATGGCAATTACACGATCTAAAGCGAAAAATGATGATAACAATAAAGAGAAATCGAGCCAAATGACAACAACTTTAAATGTTGAAGGTACACATGTTTCTGACTTCATTCGACATTATGCGCAAGGGCTGAGCAAATGGTGCATCGCACTATCTCTACAATCATTTCCTCGAGATCTTTTATTATCATTCACACCTTTTAACCAACATGTGTCTTATGACGTCAGCACGTATTTTGGAAGGGCATTTGCTTAGGGACTAGTTATTCTTTTTAAAGGATTTAGTTACAGTTAGTTATCCAGGAAAATAGTTGCCCAAACTAATATTGCATTTAAAATATGCAGCGTCTTTGCACAATATCTAGGGCCGGCCAAAACTTGCATCCCGCATATTGTGCAAATTTTGAAGAAAAAAAACTGCCACATCCGAAATATTTCTGCAAATTTATTGCATCTGCAAACGTTGCAAGTTTAATAGCAATATTTGACATTTTTCTGCAATTTCTTGTGCATTTTGAGCCATTTCAGCAAAAAATAGTAATACTTGTGAAAACTTTTCAAGAATCCTGGTCAACTTTAGAGAGAGAAATGTGAAATTTCATTGCATGATTTTTTTAGTCAAATGCCTTTGACATAAGTACTTTTCGTTATTCCCTATGTATTCCATTCATCATAAATAGTTCTTTTTATCTGAATTCAATGTGATGGGGTTTTCACACAATGATTTATTTTGGGATTATAAAAATGTTGGACTTGGTTGTCTGGTGCTCAAATCTGGTATCTTCTCAAATCAAGTCAAAAACAACATGATTTCACACATGCACACAAAAGGCGGGAACTTACAGAACAAATCAACTGAGTATCAAATCAACCTCATACTAGAAGATCAATTTTAACATTTAAGGAACCTAAAGAGAAGCAAGTACTTCATTGTTTTGA
>NC_081449.1:12370927-12373495 GCF_007210705.1 Tigriopus californicus | reverse complement strand
AAAAACCGCTAATTTGGCGACATCTGGCCCCACTGATCAAAAGCCAGTCTGGTACTCATGTGAGCAATCTGCTTGCGCCTCAAAATTTCAAACCAGTACTGCCGACTTTGATCCCAGCTGGATTTTTTAAGTCAAGGGAACGTACATTTTATGACCAAAAAAATCCAGCTTCGATCAAACTTAGCAGTAGTGTTTTCAAAGTTTGAGGCACAGGCAGATTAAGCACATCAGTACAGTGGGAGCACTTCAAGTGTGTGTCAGGGTGTCTGAAATATGTGCTGAGATAACCGCATGCGCAGGAAATTTAAGGGACTCCCGGGATTACCATTTTTATACCTATTTGTTATTACTAGAAATCAACTTCAGCCAATGCTTTTCTTTGAAATTGCTCAGTACTGCTATTTGTGGGATTTTGCTTGAAAAAATATGCTTACTCATTATCCAGTGTGTTTAAGGATTGTATATGTGTCTCAGGAAAGAGATGGCAGGCGTCACCCTGAATTGTCAAGTGCAGGTAGTGATGGGATCAAATCAAGTTTCAAATTCAAGGTTGCCAGAATTCTTGGAAAGCGAAATCACCATTTGATTCCATCGTAACATAAAACGTTAAGTTTGAGCAAAAAGCAACCCTGATTTGACGGAAGAAAAATCAAGGTTACTTTTTTGAGCCTAACTAACGGGTTTCCAACATTCCATCATTAATGTTATCTACCATTGAAAATGTAATTGGCAGCCCTAGTTGCAACCTCTCAATTTTCTAATCAAAATAGTGAAAATACAAATTTTTGGCACAAAAAAGATCCGCTAAAAGAAGCCTAAAATGCATAATATTGTAAAGTAGACCAAAGATGCAAAATATGCAAATAAAGGTCCAGGATGCAAATAAATGTTATTTGCGTAAGTTTGAGAACACTGTTTATAAGTCTTACCTCTTGCCTACATAATGAATGAGTTAGTGACCCTCTTATGGTAATTGATTGTTTGAAGAAGACTTACGCATTCATTCTGTCTAGAGTTGAATAACGAGTTTAGAAAAGGGATTGCATTTGATCCGGTCATTAGACTCCATTGAAATTTGAAACACGTAACTCCGACCTAGGACAAGTCTTATTTGAATGAGGGCTCAGTTCATTTGCTCAATTTCGAATTGTTATTTCTCGACCCCTTTGCTTCAAGATGCAACCAAACAAACCCCAACACCCCAAGCTTTTAGTTGGGTAAAAATGAACGCCTTTTTGGGGGCATGGCACTTATAAGTATTTTTCTAACTCTTAATACTTATGGAAACACCAACATTTGGCTCATGAGTTGGTATCCCGATTAAAGAAGTAAATTAAACGAAAATTTCAAACCCAATTAATGAAAATTTGGCAAAAATGGATTCATGTTGTAACTAATCAATCAGTCGGTTTACTTCCAGTTTTCAAAAAGCCATGGCAATAGTATTGGAAATGCATTACTTTTCAAGGGCCATCATCTTACCTGTGTTTTGCCCTTGCTTTGCATCCAATCTTGCCGCTTAATTCATTATTGCAATCTTGTTCTCTATCTATTCAATACAAGCGACACTTCCAATAACTGGAAAAGGATACTTTGCTGGACTGCTAAATGAAGATGAACAAGGAGAAAAAAAACCCCAAAGTTTCAAAATTCATTTTAAGCAGTAAGTGACAAAAAGTAACAAAAAATGAATCACGTCAGAATAAACCAGTGTGTTAATCCGGCCTAAACGTATCAAGTTTGCATGAAAAACGCCAAAGAAGCCGGGTGGTAGTAACAAAGTTGAAAATTACGAAATTTTATGTAACACAATTTAAGTGATTCGTTCCTTTTTCCCAAAGAAAGCGAACTATGATCCAATTTCAAAAATGTGTTTTTTTAATAAAGACCCAAAAAGGACATATTAGGCCTTTTATTTTATTTTTTTCTTTGCTATTGGCAACTCAGGAGACTTGAAGCTCTTGGGCAATCTTAACAGAAATAGCCTCTTTTTTAAAAATCGCAATAAAATATATTGTAAAGCTGTATTTTTTGTTGGAAAGATTAGCGATAAGCTTTGTGCCAGCTCTTAGCGACAATGAAGGTGTTAATCAATTTTGATTTTGTTATGTTTGCAAGGCTTCAAGGTTAACATCTCCTAAATTAAATGCAGCTGGACTGAAATACCTAATTCAGAAGATTTTATGACCTGTAAGCTTGTTAATTCGCTATGAATTACTTGATCCAATTTCATCAGTGTAAACACCAAGCTTAGACAAGGATTTCTAAAGAAGAAGTCCCTGGCTTAGATATTTGTCGATAACAAAAAGCCCCTATCGGGGCTCTGACCTGACGCCATAAAACAATGGTGGGCATCCTCTTGACTCAAATCAACCTGGTTGTGGCCGTATAGAGCATTCATTCCTATGTCCTCACAACATCGCCGATAAGACTCAATATTGTTCTTGATCTCAGTCTCGTTGCATACATTATAGTTCTTGAGAGAGTCGACATGATTATTTTTACTTGTTTATGATGCTTCAGAAGCCGGTCATGAACTCAATTTTCCACGCCAAATTTTCCAATCTA
>NC_081449.1:12354801-12370896 GCF_007210705.1 Tigriopus californicus | reverse complement strand
GAGCGTACAAAAGGATTATGTTTCGTCACGAGCTCTACAAAATGATTAGTCCAAATTGGTACACTTTGCCTGCCAATTTTCAAAGCACCTTGCAGACTTCAATGTTGACTCTTCGTGCACGTTTGTACGTTGGATCTCTTACTTACGTACATGAACATATACAATTTTTGCACTGGACATAACTCCAACTTAAAGGAAAAATATATGTTACAATGAAAGTGTGGCAATCACATTCCTGGAGTCTGTCATCTCTTCATTGGAGGTTAACAATCTCTGGAATTGTGTCGGACCACGTCATGGCTTAGAAATAGAGTAGTACAGTTGGACTCTCTATCATCGTTGGGATGGCAGGACCAGGACCCCGTCATCCATCCAGCATTCTGAGAACGCTTTAGTTGTGATGGTTTTGTCATTGAGCTTTTAAAAGAGGCTACGCGGAAACTGCTTTGTCACTTCACTGATTTCTTTTTTCACCCACCCTCGCCTGCTCGAAATGGTAAACCTAGTTGTAAAGGAGGAAAAGACCACAGAGATGCCACTTGAAGTAATCCCAACGTCAACAAGTGTGGGAGTTGCCCCAATCAGATGCTCTATTCTGTGGTTTGAGAGACAACCCTCCCATTGTCCAATGGAACAAATGGAATGACGGGATCAATTGAATCAAGGGTGTGAGGAAGAATGTTTTCGTGTCGACAGAAGCCAAAGAGTGAAACTGGGGAATTAAAGCTTTGATCACAGCTGACGTGGAATCCTGTATAACCTTTCAATGGACAAGAACTTAGTCGAGTGGGTGTTTTTGAGTGTTAGCATACTCGTACATATCGCTAATGAATAATGTTCACTGCTTCGCACAGGTCATTCGTTTGAACTTTGACTCAATGAATGTCAGAATCAAATGTTCTCATGAATTTGGGCCATTTCCTTTCTTGAAATGGAAATAAAATCAAACGAATGTTTCGCAAATGAAAGTGTGAGAACGAATGAATGATGCCGAGCATTTGTGCAGCTAGCAACGTGAAAACACGTGCCATTCTTCGGTTCTATAGGATCGTTCAAAACCGACAAATTGTTTTCGTTCAAGGCACCTCTGAAGTGGAACAAAACATCTGACGCACCATAATTTCTTAATTATGTGTCGCAGTCTCTTAAAACCTTTGAAAAGAATAATTCTACATTTGACTAAAACCAAACATTTTTATGTATTTCACTGATTTAACGTGACTCGAGCATTTAGTTATAAAATGAAAGATTCAACCATCAACGTCAATATTTGAATTTAAGAAAATGCATTTTTATTCCTTAACTAGAAACTTTGCTTAATCCATTTGGTTCAACATAGGTCAAAAAATGAATTATAAAATCATCACCTTTTTCTCAAAGCCCCTTTTCTAATTCCCTGTTGTAGAAGCATTGGTAATTTTGTCTGCAATTAAGGACCTAAGTAATTTCTTTATTTTCATGGAAGTCCTGACTAACTCTACTTCAAAATCCATCACATTTAGCTCCTTGGCTTTTGTAAAGTAATGGAGCAACGACAAACAAGAGAAAAAGTCAAATTTTATCCATGAGAGCATTCACCACTGGATTGCCAACTCAGATGCGGTTTACTGTTACCAAAAATCACAGATAAAAAAGTCTTCATATTTCCATAATAGACACTTTTAACACGTTTCCTTGAGAAACATACATACAAATATGGGCACATCATAGTGTTCGTATGACACTCGGAATTATTTGTAAATCTGGCCGAACAGGTATGCTAAGATATGCAGATTTCAAGGGCGTTCTTTGATCCCCTCGTGAGAAATGTCATACTGCAAGGATTCCTCATTCTCAAGGAAGTCGAGAATACCCCAACGAGCAATCAAAGCCTTGGCAAACATCTGAATCAGGAAAAGGCGTTTCTGCAATGGCATTTGGTCGCAAAATCATAGAAGATGGTGACAAGACTGCTTCATATTCTTTTTTTCTTTTTGAAAGTTCACCTTCTTTCTTTAACATCTGTTCAATTGTTGGCCACTACAGAGCAAACATGGAGGATGGATGTTTTCGCCAAACTCCGAGCACAAATAACGTGGTCTATTGGAATGTCAGCAATCTATTGCTTCATGAATTAAATACCACCGCGCTTTGTATCTCTGTGCAATAATTCCGGAATGGTGTAATACAAAATTGTAGCTTTGAAAAATAAGTAGTTTGAATGTACTTCACCGATGCAATCCAATCTTTACGAGTGATAATATTCCTACCTACACCAGAGTGTGAAGTGCTTTGCACGGGTATTAGGGGTCGCGGCCTAGCATATGAAATCGATTTCCGAGTTGTTAGAACATGAATGAAACGTGTTCCAGTTCAATGTAATTGAACTACTGTCTCTGCTTACCTGCCTATTGTAGGATTTTGAAGGGCTGTTAAATTTACAAAACAACCAATTGGTGTGTTTTATCACTCTCACTTGATTTAGTTTCACATTTATCTCCCACAAATCGGCATTTTGGTAACAATTGCACTCAAGAAAACAGGCTCTAGCACGGCGTCAATCGGCACTTTTTCCCACACTACCATGGACATGGACACACTTATACATATGATTGAGTTTCATTTTCATTCGTCAGAGATCTCAACGCCCTTAGAATTGAAAGTTAAGGCTACTTTTTGTGTTGAACGAAAAATATCCTCTCACCAACTTGAATGCAACCACTTTTCTGAATCCAAATATATCCGCTTGATGGATAGTCAGATATTGGAACTTCCAACTCTACTTGAGTATGATTGACCCTTCCACAGGAAATGGACTAGATAGAGGAGGTACGGACGCCAATGAAGTTCAATCTGATGCCAGTGAGAGACTACTTCAAAGCAGGAAATAACGAAAGGAGCCAACATAACACCCTGCGCTTCCCCCTCCGAGTATCAACCAACTGTTTACAGACTCACTCGCGCTACAAAACCATTCACCGTTGCTGACTGAATTGAAGCCATCGAGGCTCGCCTGGAAAATCGTCCTCCATGCTAAGCGATGCTGGGGCTGAGGGGTCTTCCTCTGCGAAACCATGATCTAAGGCGGTTTTTCTTTTTATCCCGGCTGAAAGGGGAAGATCCCCCACCAGTCTGAAGTGCATATGCATGTATTCAACCACATTTCATTTGTTCATTTTGTGTTCCAATGTTAGGGTGAAAAAGCTTCTGTCGATAAGCCCGTGGCTTATCCTCCTAGGTTCATGAACTAGCTTACGTTTTACCTATGACGGTGAGGATGATTTCATTTGTCAATAAAACACCATCGAAGAGTTCTCACACGGAGTGACGAATGCTGACCATTTGACGAGAGTGCCTTACGGATTGAAAGTTTAACCTACTGAAGTTGAGTTAGTGGACAGCTGACGCTTATTCTGTTTATCCCGATATTTTGTCAACATCATCTTCAAGGGGCCAAAGAACCAAGAGGAATTCTTTGCGAGTCATTTTTTGAGCATTGTGCCAATTCCTAAGTTTAGCGCCTACAATGGATTTGATGATCTCGATACCGAATTGGGACAATGCACAGATTGCGCTCATCTTTCTATTTCAGTCTCCAGCAGGTCGTATGTAGGCTTATCGTCCCTGCAATTCAGTTAATGGTGCTACGAACCCAATCACATAGGAATCAGAGCTAGACACGAGGATGATATCAGTGAAGGAAATCGTGCCAATGACACTAAAGCTGCAGAACCCACGCATGTTTCTTACTTCATTTGCTATCATTATGGTGCCAACAATCCGTTAAAGCCAGTGAAAACTGCCCTTACTTTGGAACCTACGTACATAAATTATGTAGGTGTATAGCGAATAAATTTTCACGTTGCCATCATCACTTATCCTGTGCAATGTGTATAGACCTGTTTTTAGACGAATTTACTAATTTTCGCTACTAGAGCGATTTGTAGAATGAAAAAAAACCCTCAATTGGCTTTCAACAGACGAAATTAAAAATCTGTGGCATTCCAAATATAATTGAAATATTCTGTCGGTTAAGTCCTGTTGTATGGATGTATTTTGTAAATAGATAGAGATGTGCAAAGACTATCATTTACTGCGAGCCAATCAAAATTCAATAATTGGCTCACGATAATATTGGTATCAATATTTAAGCGTGCAATCTTTTTAAAATGTCAGTTTCCTCCTTTCCAATCAACTACCCAAAGTTGACATAACAGTCCTTTAAGTTTTTCGGATGTGTTTGTTAAGAAATTGTAAAGGAGAAAACAGGACTTTGAACTATTGATTTTGAGGGAGATCTGCAGCGATTTCGAACAAAAGTTAAAGAAGTAAGAAAAAGGTAGAATTATATTTTTGACTGATTTATTAAGCGCAGACGACTTTTTTGGTTTTTGATGAATAAACTTCTTCTTTATTGCACAAATTTTGCTTTACTCATCTGAAAAAATTAATTTTTATGTTCATCTAAAATTCCAATTCCTATTTTTTTGCTTTTATGGGAGAGGGAGAAAGTTTTTTTGGATTTTGTAGATTTTTGTAATTTTAAACAAACTTATAATGCACAAAAGTTGTCTGCATTCAACATGTCGCTCTCATTCAGTGAGGAGAATCGCATTAACGAGACCAAGTATGCAGAATCCACGAACCTTTCTCATTTTTTGGCATTATTCTAGTGCCAAGAAGGCGGTAAATACATTAAAAAGTACCCTACTTAGATACCTAACTGCGTAAGTTATGTTGGTGTAAATATATATTTCACAGTGTTAAGGCGTTTGTTGTACCATGTTCATAAGGACAGTAATATCTTCAAAGGGATCGTTCTTCGATGGACTATTAGCATTCTCAACAATTTTAAGCCCTGAATTATGGAATATCTTTAGAATTCAGGTGAAATCTTAGTCATTTAGTAATAATGGTTTTTTAGCAAAACAAAGCGACTATAATAAAAGCCTGGACAGGCTCTGAAATCAATAAGCGTCGACTTTTTTGACAGTGACTGCTTGAATGGTGGGTACAAATTAATGGGAAAAGTTAACATTAACCTATACATTTTTTTGATAAAGCACGATTTTCCTTGATCAATTCGATAGAAGTCGACCGAAAATTGAGGTCACAAATTTTCCGTTGTAGGGTCAGCATTGGTAATTACCATGAATTGTACACGCACGACAATTACAAGAAAGTCCTTAATGTAAAACGCAAATAAATCTCCAACTTGGCTTTTTTAACAGAGTTTATTACAACATTAGTGGTCATAGTATACAATCAAAGCCTACTAATGAGTTCGAGAGCTTTCATGACGGCAAAGCATGTGTTGTTTGAATTGAAATCCAAGGTCTTCAGTTTCGAGGACAGTTGCAGAATCAAACGAGATGTTTTGTTTGTTTTCCACATCCCAACTTTGGACGTTTGAGCGTCTGTATTTGAGCTTGACAAAAAGCCATGCACAGTAAAAGGCAAAAGACAAAACCATTAGCCCCAGTACCATCAGCAATGGAAATACAAACTGACAAAATGTACTTCCAATGAAACATTTGTAAAATAAGATATTAGTTACAATGCTCAGGGTTGTTTGAGGTACAGGTGGTTCTGAAATAGGTCCCTCCATAATTATTGCCAAACAAACTGTTGTCCGACAATGACAACAGTGATGTTGATTCTTGAATTGTTCTTTTCTGACTAAATCACATATCTTGCTCGCCGTCTAATCATATTCTCAAGAGTGTGTTTGTTGGAGAAAGAGGTCGAGTTTAGATTCGAAAAGAAACGGTTCTCAACGTGATTGGCCAAACGAACTAAATTTAGGTCAAACTGTCACTTTGGTTCTCCAAAAACACGTGACTCAGCTTGTGATTTTGTATCACAACGCGCAAACCTTGTGGAAATCAAATGAGTTTGAGGGGATTTTCATTCCTAAAAATTTATTTAGGATAAAAATTCCTATTTCAATATTGCCCCTCATTTCCTTTGCAGGATGTTTGTAGAAATGAAACTTATAGAAAAACGATTTTACAAAAACACGTTTGACGAGGTCTCCTTTTCATGCTATTAATGTTTAAAGATAAGAGTGAGCGTAAACTATCGTTCAAACAAGAGAATATGAAAAGACAAACAGGTTGAAATCTTTTTGAAATCAAAACTTCATCAATTTTCATACTAGGAGAGTGATTGCTAATGAATACGCAATTTCGTATTTAATTGTACGTAGATCTTGCCATGAGCCTATAAAAATGGTCGTATACATTAATACAGATTGTACCTAATCTATCATTTAATTTTCTGCGAGTTGTTCATCAAATATTGAAGCCAGACACACGAGATCAAAGATTCTTCACTGTGGTTTCTCTGAAGGTTTCGTTTATTTCAATTTCATTCATTGCCATTGGGGGCAGACAATAGCATATATAGTTGTTGGACTAGCTCTTCCTGGTTGGTTCATAATTTCTGATAAAGTTAAATTGATCAAGAAACACGTTTGTGGCCTATTTGCTCTCTCCAACAGTTGTTCAGCTAACCTTTGCTAAGACGCAAATAAATAGAATATTTTCAATTTCTCAGGCTTTTCATTTATTCATAGCAGGGCAACTTTGAAATGTAGTAACACATCTTCTCATGTGACCAACATTCTTCTTCACGAAAAAAGATTGCTTGCTCAAGCATTGAACCATCCACTCCAAAGAAACGTTCGTCGGTGGGCTCTTCACAGTTCTGTGGTTTGACACATTCAAACCAAGAGGCTCTCTCGGCTTGGATTTCGTCGCACGAGGTGGTCACTTATCGTGTCACAAATTCCGAAGCACGCTGTTTTTGAGGCCGCTAACGCAACCACAGCAAACATCGTACCAATCATTATGATTTTGCCCAACAAGTCATCGTCCATATCTGCAGCTTGCTGTATTCACGTCAAACCTCGACTGAATGGCACATCGACAAATCGCCCCAGACAAATCAGCTTTTATATTCCCAGATATTTGGGGGAGAATCGCCGACGCTTACTAACTTTAAGCGCATCTAAGCCAGCAGTTGGTGAAAGGGTTGGGCAAGCCGTTGCTATCGGTTTCCTCTGGTCAGAAGAAAGCACCCAGACAAGCTATTGATCTCCCAAGAATCGTCCGCAAGAACAGTATATCTACTGGATTTCTGCACCAGGTTGTCCTATCTTAACGTTAGCCACTTGACACTGTTGAGGACAAGCTGCTGACCAATACAGTTGTCACAATTGGATATTGCCAAAGCCCTCCAGATCATAGATGTAAAATGAAAAAAAACCCTTTTTTTACCTTGATTCATTAGCATTTTTACAAAAAGGTCTTTAATTAAGGATAGCTACGGCAATTTGTATATCACTCTTTTTTATTATTTGTTTCAACCAATCTGTCCGGTCTGTACATCTATGCTTGGTCGTGCAGTTGGTAAGAGAAAGAGGAATGTGGATGAAAGACGGTAGCACATCCTGGTTAATCGGTGAGTTGTGTGAAGAACATCGGAGTTCAAACGGTTATTTGTTCGTGAGCGAGTTCAACACGACCACAGCAGTTTCCTTGTTTAGCTGTCCTCGTTAGTCGATCGTGAGGGCAATTTTCCACGCCAAATTTCCCCTTTACTCGCTCCCACAAAAGAGCGTTCAAAGTTCAATGACGAATGTCTCATGAATCTGTAAATGAAGATTGTACCAATTTGGAATCATTCTGTCGATCTTCTATTATAGACAACAAGAATTTCGCCTCATGTCTCCAAATCTCGAAAAAAACTGACTCCCCATCATCATTCCATGTTTCTCCCCTTATCCCGTTCCTATTGTAAGCAGCCTATCTTGTGCTTTTGGAAAGACATGAAATGAAATGTAGTGGCTTGAACAGGCAAAGCAATCACATTTCTGGAGTCTGTCGTCTCCTCATTCAGATGGATAAGCTATTGAGTCTTGTCAAACCTCGTCATATTCCTGGCGTTTAAATGGACTAGCAGAGATTGACTATCATTTTTGGCCATCAGACAACACTATTGGAGATTTCAGTTGTAACACTTTTATCCGTAAGCTTTGAGTGAAAATCAGTTTATACACGAGTGTCAAGTTCACTATGCCAAATATAAGCTCATTTTAGAGCCAATGCGTTTCATTACTCATCTATCCATTGCTGTAAAAAGTGTTGTTTTAAAGCTTTATCGACCAAATGATCTTTAAACTTGATATGAAAAGAACTTGTTGGTAAAAATTGTCGTTTTTAGGGCACTAGTATGAAAAAAGATGGCCATCAAAAAGAAGAATCAACGATAGCACTTTTCTATGTTTGTCCAACTGGACTATAACAGCATATTTTAACAAGTGTTTTAGATCTCTGATATCATGTTGAAATGACACATACTTCATTTATGGTTCGCTCCGCGTGATTTAAATGTTTGCAAAATTTGGTTTTTATCTGATACAATAATATGTATTTGTCAACCTAGATCACGGTTGCAATGTATTACCTAGAAATAAAAACAACGGTTGGTCTCGGTGGAAAGTCGTAGACTCCCTTTTATTCATAGCTAAGCATGACTTTATATACAGAGAAGAGCATGCGCTTAAGGCGCCTGTTCCAAGTCTGTTGCAACATGTTGGAGCATAGAGTCCCTCTTTGGGATCAGGGTGTGGTTCTCTCATGACGATGCTTTAGTTTGTATACAAATATATAGTAGAGCATATGGACATTATTTGGCGCAAGGTACTCGTAGTTGCTTAAATATGTGCAATTAGTGTTGCCTTATATAAACCTCAACAGTTCGCGTAGTGTTCCAAAATAATCTGGGATTAACGGGCAAGTTTCACCAGCGTTTCAATTTTCGTTCCAAACTTTCCAAGGTTTGGGATATTCTTGGTTCCGCCACGTTTGATTTCAAAAATAGAAAAGAAATGTTCCACACATATTTACTTCACGTTACATGGTTTAAGAAAGAAAATTTGAAGGAACTAAGATCTATAACCTTAAAATGAGAAAGGAATATGTTAATAATTATGTCATTTGAAGTAATGATAACAATATCAAAGTGTGAGAGTTGTTCCAATTCCGTCGGACAATGAGAAGTTTGTTTTGAAAATGACAGAAGAAATGAAATGCCACAATCGACCAACGAAAAGGGTGAGAGCAAAACTAATGTCCTTTCCGGCTTCAGGCAGAGAGTGAAACTAAATGAATTTTACGTCTTGACGACATATTTTTTGCATTCGAATTGTTTGAAAATTCATGGTAATCTACAATCTTGTTATGTGCAAGCAATTAATGACTCCTTGCAAACCAAGTGAATCTAATTTGTCCTTCATGCAGGCCTTGACTTTTGGATTTTGCTCGTTGAATGTCAAAATAAGAGGTTTCATTGAGCATATGCAAATTGATATCGTGACTCGAGTGAGGAAACGATGCATATTGAGTTGCATTCATTTTAAGAAACATGTGTCGTCTTCACACTCATTGACTAATAATTTGATGTTAAGAAGATAATGGTTTTTACCCCCAATGGGCCATTGAATGGGAAGGCCTTGCTATTGTATCCCGAGACGCTGATGAGGTAAGAAAAGTACCCCGATGCAAGTAAGCACGGCGTTTGAAAAATTCCAGGAGCCAAACTTGAAACAAGGCCTAAAGTTCTCCTGTATTAGTAAACTGTTTCATGCCTAATTCATATGTTTGAAGCCTGTACCATTAAATATTACTGGTTTCGGATTTGGCACAAATGTAATTCTGTGTGATCAAAATCTGTCCCAGAGCATGGCTCCCAAAAAGTAGTACTCCTGCGCAAGTTTCCCGGATGCTTTTCCTCGCTTGATGAAGAGTCCGAACAATCTCAAAATGAGCAAACATCAAATGTGTTATGAAGATGTATTTGGTTGAAATCTTGGAAGCAAGTCATCTGGTCGGATGAGAAGCTTTTTAAAATAAAAGTGGTTTCCAATGTACTAAATGCAAGTTTTGGGCAAAAACTGGAGAACATTCAGAGAACCAGTGGACGTTATGTCGTCGCCCTAAACTAGCCTCTGTCATGGTGTGGGCTGATGTGACATCCATTGGCCTCAAATCACCTCTCATCTTCATACCAGAGGTGTTGTGCAGGTCAAAAGATCACCAAAAGTGCCACAATCCACCTGGCTAACGGGAAACAGTGTTGTCATCGCTTCAGACTTCAACGTTGATGAAAGATAAAAAATATGAGTAGTTTAGAGAAAAACAATTGCCATCATATCGAGCTTCCAGAATTCAATGAGATATACTTAGTGGTTTCTGTTACAAGCGTTGCACCAATAACAAACAAAATCCTCGCATTTCCGCAATCTCCAACCCATGAAACATTTCCGTGTTCAGCAACTCCCGACCTTTTCCTGTTATCAAAGTTTATAACCTTATTCTGATCGAACTCCACCCAAGCGTCCTCATGATTGGAGGAAACAAATGTGAAGAGGAGTTCAAAGATGGTAATTCCAATTAGATCCCGATTATTTTCAAAGTGATAATTGACTTAACTGCAAAAGGTCGCCTATTCACTTGTTTCAGGATATTCAGACAAATTTTAAAAGTAGCTTTTGACTCTATAATCGGCGTTCTGTTAGTTGGGCATTCCAATGATAACTTCCATCATTCTTGTACAAGGGCACCTAAATAACTTTTTTGTGATTTCCCATCATATCAAAAACAATTTCAAACCAGTGACAAAATCGACTTGTAACCAAGCATTTTCCCACATTGGAACCACCTACGAACGTATGAACAATCTGAGGTGAAATATATTAGCTTGTACTGAAGTCAAGAGTTCGGCATTGATAAACGCCAACGAACATTGCCGGTACACCCAAAAGAGCATTCTGGTGAGAACAGCTAACCAACTTTAGAGGACAAAGCGCCCTAAGCGGCAGCATCGAGCTCCAATCCAGAGATCCTGTATATACAATAACATCAGTATGGAAAATAATTGTGTCCTAATGACGTGAAAATATGTCGCAATAAACACACAAAAAAAACATTTTGCCCGACTTTTTTCTGCATTTGTGGAGAAGACTAACCACTTAAACCCCCCACAATTTTTTGTCGGTGGCGTTATGGAGGGCAAGCATTTCGTCGCGCCCATTTAAATGTGGAGCCACTGAAGACAGCCATCTGGAGCAAGTGGTTGGCTATGACTACCGAGTATGTGGCACGGGGATGCTTCTGTGAAACCTTGACCAAGGCAAAGGGTGTATAAATTGAGAATAGAAGCCCATGAGAATTATATTGATTGTTTTCTCCAAAAGTTAAGATACTTTTATAGCTCATAATGTCACAAATCCTAATTCTAAGTATGCAGTGCGTTGCTAAATTGCGCTTGAGGCAATTATATATATCGTATCATTCATATCATAATCTGAAATTTTAACATATATTCTGAACAGCTGCTCATTCACCAATGATCAGGTTCAGTGATCGCATACCACTTGCAAGCAACTATGGACGATTGATAGGCTACAACTTGTGAATGACATTAACTATGTGCACGGAGTTTTACATAAGTGTGTTTCCAATCAAGTAATAAAAAGATTTAAAGTCAAAAATGGTGCAATACCGAAAGGCTAAGAAAAATTTCAATAATCTGACGTGTGCTGACCACACAATAATAAAGAAAGAAAGCTTCCGCTGAAGGTTCTAACTTTTACGAGTTTTGATTAGGGGTCGTGACCTGCAATCAAAACCCGTACATTACATATTTCCAAGATGTCGTTGCTTAATGATTCAGTCCTGTTTTTGTTCACTTGTAATGGAATGCCGTGTCTGCTTACCTTTGACATCGAATTTTGAAACGGTGGGTTGATGAAGTATTATTACTTTCTCTTGATTAAGTCTCCAAGAGAGTAATAATCACATCCAAGAAAACAAAATTGGGGGAATTGTTGATACACTAATATCGCACACTAAAATGAACACGAGTGCACCTAAATGCATTGAGTTTTGATTTCATTCGACAGAGACCTCAACGCCCTTTCCATGAATAGCTGTACTGATCTCAAAGAAAAAGAATCACTTCACACTAGAACATATCCATTTTTAACATCCAAACGTATCCTGTTGGAAGTTGAAACTTCCCACCCCGGATGAATATTATTGACCCTTCCACGGGATATGGGCTTGAGATGAGAGGGACTTACGGATGTCGTTCAAGTCCTACTTCGTGGGAGCGAGAGACTACTCCGATGTTGGAATGAAGGGAGCTAGCTTGACACCCTGCGCTTCCCTCTTCGAGAATCAAACAACTGCTTACAAACTCACTCGCACAAAACCATTCGCCGTTGCTGTAGAATTGACGTTATCAAGGCTCGCCTGGAGAATCGTCCACAGATATAGACCAACATATCTTCGTCTTCGACACTCTGCTCGAGAGGTCATACTTACATATTTTGCCTCAACGAAGCGAAGGAGGATGCCTTTCACACCTGCAAAACATATTTGAAAATAGTTAATCAGGGTGTGAATGTGCATAACTGTGTTCCTATATCTAGGTAGAAAAAGAGCTTTAATCGTTCCTCTAGATGACGCTTGTGGCGAAGCCTATTGATTATTGTAAATCGTGTTGGTTTGTTCAGAAAATGAAGCATTGTTCGTCATAGCCGACGAGTTGTCGAAGGGACTGACGAATGCAAAGACCGCTTGACGAGGGGGGGCCTTACGGGCACAAAGTAGCTCTTCAAATTTGAGCTAACGGACATCTGACGCCTCATCTGTGTAAATTGGAGTTTCTCGTTGATGATCTCACAGGAAAGTTCCTCTCGATTTGTGCCTACAGAAGTTGCTTGTTTGCAGTGTGGACGTTCCTAGGTTTAACACAGACAGCTTTAAAGCTAGGCAAAATGCTGCATATAGATAGTGTTTGCATTCAGTTGGTACACGTTGTTGCTCTGCGCGTGAGCTCAGCTTGTGGACCAAGCATCAACAACTATTATATACACAGTACACTGAAACACACACACACACACAAGCAGCTACGAAACCAAAATTACCGCAACAACAAGCCAAGGTATTTAGTAATCTTTATCGAGAAAGTTTTTAGATCAGGGAAGTCAAGCACATATGTTGGTAAATAAATGGTTTGGGGTTGTTGACTTCACTTGCAGTGAACACTTCAGATAATTATTGGCTTTTTGATGTTGTAACATGCAAACATTAAAGTTACTTTTTAGGCATTAGAATTTTGATGTACAATTATTCATAAACCGGAAATGGGCTCAAATAATGTTCATTTTCTCCACGGGTGCACTGTGGGAATTGAACAAGTTATTAGCTTCCTTAATGAGAGGTTTCGAAGGAAAATTCTTCAAACTTTTCTCTGTAGTTACAAAAGTTCGACAATGTGCGTGCAAATAACTGAACCGATTTTCCTCTCTGCTTAGAAATTTGTAATCATCCGTCTGCGGTAATTTTCCAAGCAAAGGGTTCGAATATCAAAGCATACCAAGGAATGTAATTAATCTATTCATTGCTTATGGTTCTGGCCTATGAGGATATAAGGCTATTATCTTGTAAACAGTATTTGTAGTGCAAGCCCTAACAGTTTTAAGTTAACATGATGATGATAATTGAAAGGGCCAAGAGCGAATAAATACAGCTGTCGGAAAACAATGTTGAAACTAATTGACCCTCAATATGACTGTAAAGTTTCAACCAAAAAAGGGGTGAACTATTTTGAACATTTTATGTATTCTTTTTGAAATCCCTACCTCTACATGCTGCCTACTTGCTCGACTACTTACTTGATGCTAGTCTATTTTGACATCTTATATCTACATACGTATGAGGAAAATCCAAGTGTAGATCAAAGAAGGCCTATCCTTAAAATGATTTTTTCCATTATCAGGGTATGATGGATAAATTAGACTCTCTTCCGTCAAATTTTGATTCTACTGTGAACACAAAAAATCACATCTTCAATCTTTTTTATGCTGTTGATGGTGACAATGTTCGCTCATCCCTCTGATTTTCTTCAAATTCTTGGTTTCGGAGCCGAGGACTTCCGAAGGCAGCCTACCTGAAGAGGCCCATATTGACGAGGAAGATATGGTTAACCAAATGACATGATATACCAAAGCGTGTAATCATTTCTTTGATTTTTATTCGGTAGTAATTGAACAGGACGCTATATTTGGCCATGTTCTCCGGGAGCTACTCCTCTTTCAGTACCCATTAAGACTGGATTCGTTTTCAATTGCATCAGGACCTTCATGAAAGACTTTTGTCATTACAACTCGAGTGAAGACAAGTGCCCCATCCATGTCCTTTTGCCTTCAAGGAGGAGATCTCCAATTGAAACGCCAAATTCTTGAGTGATACGAAGATCTAAAATCAAGATTTGAGGAAAGTCGAAGGGTATGTCTAATATTCTCGATTTTAAAGGACTAAAGATGTTGCAGAAGCGATTGTTTAGCAATAAAAAACCAACTTGACAGAAAAGAGTAACAATTCGTGCCACAAGCTCAGATAATTAAAACATTTGTTCATCCTAAAGTAATAGGTCTTCGTAGATTGTCGTCTACATATATTTGATTCTCCCTTGTACCTACGGGTATTTGCAAGGATGAGGTACTTAATGGATAAAGAATCAATGATGGCTGTGAGATAATAAAAATAGAGATTTGGAGAAACTGACAAATAAGAAAATGGAGATGGAGGTCAGCATCTAAGGATACCCATTAACGAATGGCAGTTCCTGCACCTGGCTACCATCTGGGCCCATAACAAACAAACAATCACACTAACGCCATGTTTCTTGAGAACGCGGAACAAATCGCCCAATCAATTTCGTCAAATGCTCCCAATCCTTCTTGGGGGAGGCAGACCGCCTCCTCTGCAAAAGGAGGGTTCCACACTGAAGCGGCTGGACATTCCAGGACTGAGACAATACTTGCGGGGATTTTCTCGGAATCAAATCATTTCCCATTCACTTGCCATCATGGACAGTTCTACGAACGAGACTGTGGATCAACAACTTCTTAAACTATTGCCTCTCTGCATTTTGTTGGGCATCATCGCCGTTTTCTGTGTTTGTTGGAAAATCGAAAAGAGGAAGACCCGCGCTTCATCTGTGGAAACCAACGATGTCGAGAAGAACGTGGAGAATCGAATCCACTCTCATTTATTATTGTTGTGAATGTTCAAGGCCTTGTGAATATGGAAGAAATAGAAATATCACGTTTGTTTTGACCATTTGAATAAAATGACGCTTTTGTAGAATTTCTCTCCATTGGTTACAAAGCCCGACAGGTGTGAATTGTTTCACAACAATCTTAGTTACTTTTGTCGCAAGGGGTTAATATTTATTGCAAATACGAATCTTTATCCTAGAACCGTTAGTTTGTTCGGAAATGAAATAAACGGCATAGGGTCAGCAGGATTATATCCATTTGTTCTTCGCTCTCTTTTTTAAATAAAGTGTGTTACAACCACAATCTTCAATATGATGAAACCTGTTGTCCCCTAATTTATTTTCATGACGCCTCAATATCCATGTGCTTTCAATTTTTCAGATTAGGCTAAAGCTTAAGCGAACTGTGTCACAAAGAACACAATTTTGCTCAGATCTTGCATTGGTCAAATTGATTATAAAATTGGGATGATGCAACGCGTTAAGTAGCTGCCGTGGGGACAAAATAAGTAGCTTAAAGACTTCGTTCGACATTTACTACACATTTTTTTATGCGTATTGATAGGGACAAGAGTTGAAGGGATATTGTCCAATTTTCCATTAGACAGAGTGATTTGACTGGTATCAGAATTTTGTGGATTTAGCCTCCCCACCTCCCTAAGACAGCGTTAGTGATCCATTTTACTCTCATCGGAAACTCATCCTACCTTCATTTTCCTTTTTCTACATTGCATATAGTAGTGCACTGGATAGGGGTTGGTTGGTCTCCTGATTTTACCTTGCTTTTATTATTGCCATTTTCTTTACCAAATAGAGGTTGTAGTTATTATTTCATTTCACGAAACACCACGAAACACCATTCATGGACACCCACCCTACATCCCCACCCAAACCCTTTGATCACGAGCTTAAGGGAAATAGTACAGCCCAGGCTTCCCAACACTCGATATACTTACGAAATATACTTTGACACTACTCGTT
>NC_081449.1:12350712-12354074 GCF_007210705.1 Tigriopus californicus | reverse complement strand
AGCTCCTGTGGCGTCAGAGCCGTACTCTGTCTTGAGGTATGTTTTCACTCAAAACTGAGACCCGCTCTGGCATATTGGTGACCAAGGTGGACGGGACCGCCCACTCGATATGCCCCAACGCCCTGAGTGACACCATCGCAACCTTTGAGGCAATTGTTCAAGGACTCGAGAATCGATACCGTCCGAAATCGGCGAGGTGGCAGGATGCGAGAGGCGCGTCAAATTATGTGGATATAAAATAAAACAAACCCATATACTTTTAAACAGATACTGCAAGGGGTCGTCAACAACGTCATCCAGTTGACCGCGGCTCTTAACATCTCTATCATCATTGTCTGCCATTGAAATCTGAAATGTCAAAACTTCGAAATTGTCAAAGGGCCACGGGTACCTGGTAGCGCCGATTAAAACTCTCGAGATTTGCACTTGCTAATTTGCGTTTTTTTTCAAACGTGGATCAAATTCATTGGTTAGAGGGAATATTTCCTTTGCCAGACCAGAGAGTCCTTTAACTAGAGGAGTGGACATCAGCGGATCTAGCCGATTTTTATATTTGTCACAGCTCTTTGACCAAGTCATAAATAGAAACAATAGTAAGGTATTGGCACTTGATACCTAATTGCACATCTTTTATTGTATTCATATTTACCTATTCTTATATTTTTATTACATAAACCAGACATTTCCAAATTTTTATTCAAAGTACGATAACTCAACATTTTGTCATAAGAACACGATTTTTTTCTTTTTTTAAATGAGACTTTTGGGGAGCTGAAATATTGTTATCAAAGTGGCCTAGCTTCACCCATTGCCATGTCCAATCCTCCTGTTGAAGGTATCCTTAGCCAGACTTACGTATCAATTGCACATGGCCACCTCAATCATGTTCCTTTTCCATGTTCTAAATACTGTTTCGAAATTCGGCAGTAGGTCCTCGCCACGAGGCCACAGCAAGGGCTTTTCCGGATTGATCACCAAATTAAAGTCTTGAAAGTGGAAGAGGCTCGTTTGTACGTTTCTCATTTCAATGGGCATCATGGCATTCCATTTGACCTACTCCTCGTTGATGTCCAAGGATTGGGTCATAAGCTTCTCGTATTGCTACTTCTGCGCTACGACTTGCGACTCGATTAAAGACGTGAGTTTGCCTTTGGAATAGCGAATCTTCAAGACTCGTAATGCATCTGTATTAATGACTAAGACCTTGCAAGTCGAGAAGTCCGTCTTGGGCGGAGATTTGCCGCATATAGCTGTTGTTCTTGAGGGCGGTAAATGCGGGTTTGTGGGCTTGGAGAGGCAAACTCGGGCCAATCCACGGGAAGAAGCAGATTTACGTCGAGTTGCTTTTTTGATGAGTGACTGATCTTCACACACACAATCGGTAAGAGCGCACAAAACTTGAAAGATTTCGACTTGAAAACTTATTTTCGATAGTTTTGGCGTGCAACCACTTATTTCAACGTTACAATGGGGCATACAATAAGGATCATTTTTCAAATTGCGAGGGCCCGATACACATCCAATTAATGCACAAAACTCTATGGATTCTGATCATAACACTGCCTACGGGATACTGCCCATAATTTAAAAGTAATTGGTTGTTGCTGAGCGGCTAAATACGACTGCTCCCTTACTTATTAAAAAAAATCTCGTTTGTGGAAATGCTGAAATGGATGATTATTTCCAAAGAGCCCCCCTCCCATTTGAGGGTTTTACACTCTCTAGAGTTCCTGATAAAAGCATGGCCTTTAATCTGATATCAATAGCACTTTTTTTAAAATCTGATTCCCATACCCTCACGTGCCAACAAATCTTCCGGTAGTGTTTCAAAATTAGCATGATATTCATCACTCTTTTTGTGTTTCTCAAAGGTCCTCGTTCTTCTTACAGTGCGCCTTCCGAACTCTGAACAATCCTCACATCAAAAGCGCCGATGCCAACTTTACGAAATTCCTCAATTCAAGCTTTAACTGAACATGCCTTGATACACCAATGATGGTGGCCAGAGAGACCTTTGTAACATTACCTGTTACAGATATCCTGTGGTGGCATACGTTTGATCCATGTTAAAATTTTAGTTGGTCTTGCAAGATCTAAGGATAGATAGTATTGTGAATTGGATAGCCCTTTCACAGGGAAGGTACTTAAACCACCGATATTCACTTTTGTAACACATCTCCCTTGGAGGTAACAACAATACAATTGCTGAAAATGAGCCGATCAAAGAGATTCTTCAATTATGTTAACAAGCACTTCGAATTCATGCCATTTGCAGGGCATTTCAAAGAATAAGATCTTATTAGTTCGATTACTTCCTGAAATTATGGCTTGTTCATTCGAAACGGCATTTGAACAAGCACAGAATAGCCATAATCAATAATTATCGATCTGGGCAACATTTGAACTAACGAAGCTTGTGCTTATTTTGATTTGGCACCTGAGATAAAGCAAAATTGTAGGCCAATCTCAAACCGCTCTCAATCGGTGACACTTATATCTTTTGCTTGGATCCCAATAACTCAAAAATTTTGATAAAACGTAAAGGTTGATAATATGAGCTATAAAAGTAATAAACATGAATGATGTGTGCCTTATCATACATATATAGGTATATATACGTATGGATTGAAAATGCGTCAGCCCTCATAGTCCAATGATCCATACTTTTTATAGGTACAAAAAGGTCCACTCTTTGCATCACGACTTTATATCTATTTTAAAGAACCATCCCCTTTGTGACAGATGGACCAAGCTGGCCCGGCAACGTTAAAATCGCGACGTGGCTATTGATTTACTATGACCTTGGCACGTTATAAAATTGTTTTCTGAAGCCATTCATTTCCTTCGAGTGTCGTAACCAATAACGAAATTCTGCAATAGCTCATTTATATCTCTCTCTTTTGATTGATCACCAAATTAAAGTCTTGAAAGTGGAAGAGGCTCGTTTGTACGTTTCTCATTTCAATGGGCATCATGGCATTCCATTTGACCTACTCCTCGTTGATGTCCAAGGATTGGGTCATAAGCTTCTCGTATTGCTACTTCTGCGCTACGACTTGCGACTCGATTAAAGACGTGAGTTTGCCTTTGGAATAGCGAATCTTCAAGACTCGCAAGGGTCTGTAGTCATGGTGAATGAGTTTGAGATGCATTACAAGTCGAGAAGTCCGTCTTGGGCGGAGATTTGCCGCATATAGCTGTTGTTCTTGAGGGCGGTAAATGCTGGTTTGTGGGCTTGGAGAGGCAAACTCGGGCCAATCCACGGAAGAAGCAGATTTACGTCGAGTTGCTTTTTTGATGAGTGACTGATCTTCACACACACAATCGGTAAGAGCGCACAAAACTTGAAAGATTTCGACTTG
>NC_081449.1:12350289-12350676 GCF_007210705.1 Tigriopus californicus | reverse complement strand
GCTCGTTTGTACGTTTCTCACTTCAATGGGCATCATGGCATTCCATTTGACCTACTCCTCGTTGATGTCTAAGGATTGGGTCATAAGCTTCTCGTATTGCTACTTCTGCGCTACGACTTGCGACTCGATTAAAGACGTGAGTTTGCCTTTGGAATAACGAATCTTCAAGACTCGTAATGCATCTGAAACTCATTCACCATGACTACAGACCCTTGCAAGTCGAGAAGTCCGTCTTGGGCGGAGATTTGCCGCATATAGCTGTTGTTCTTGAGGGCGGTAAATGCGGGTTTGTAGGCTTGGAGAGGCAAACTCGGGCCAATCCACGGAAGAAGCAGATTTACGTCGAGTTGCTTTTTTGATGAGCGACTGACCTTCACACACACAATC
>NC_081449.1:12349785-12350253 GCF_007210705.1 Tigriopus californicus | reverse complement strand
GGCTCTTAACATCTCTATCTCATCATTGTCTGCCATTGAAATCTGAAATGTCAAAACTTCGAAATTGTCAAAGGGCCATGGGTACCTGGTAGCGTCGATTAAAAGTCTCGAGATTTGCACTTGCTGATTTGCGGTTTTTTTAAAACGTGGATCAAATTCATTGGTTAGAGGGAATATTTCCTTTGCCAGACCAGAGAGACCTTTAACTAGAGGAGTGGACATCAGCGGATCTAGGCTGATTTTTATATTTGTCACAGCTCTTTGACCAAGTCATAAATAGAAACAATAGTAAGGTATTGGCACTTGATACCTAATTGCACATCTTTTTTTGTATTCATATTTACTTATTCTATTTTTATTATTTTTTTATTACATAAACCAGACATTTCCAACATTTTTATTCAAAGTACGATAACTCAACATTTTGTCATAAGAACACGATTTTTTTCTTCTTTCAAATCGAGATCA
>NC_081449.1:12349620-12349749 GCF_007210705.1 Tigriopus californicus | reverse complement strand
TTTAGTCGTTTTTTATATTGTATGGCAGTATCCCTTGTGACTTTTGGGGAGCTGAAATATTGTTATCACAAAGTGGCCAAGCTTCGCCAATTGCCATGTCCAATCCTCATGTTAAAGGTATCCTTGAGT
>NC_081449.1:12337922-12349584 GCF_007210705.1 Tigriopus californicus | reverse complement strand
ATTATTGCCATTTTCTTTACCAAATAGAGGTTGTAGTTATTATTTCATTTCACGAAACACCACGAAACACCATTCATGGACACCCACCCTACATCCCNGTTCGATTACTTCCTGAAATTATGGCTTGTTCATTCGAAACGGCATTTGAACAAGCACAGAATAGCCATAATCAACAATTATCGATCTGGGCAACATTTGAACTAACGAAGCTTGTGCTTATTTTGATTTGGCACCTGAGATAAAGCAAAATTTAGGCCAATCTCAAACCGCTCTCAATCGGTGACACTCTTATATCTTTGCTTGGATCCCAATAACTCAAAAATTTTGATAAAACGTAAAGGTTGATAATATGAGCTATAAAAGTAATAAACATGAATGATGTGTACCTTATCATACATATATAGGTATATATACGTATGGATTGAAAATGCGTCAGGCTCTCATAGTCCAATGATCCATACTTTTTATAGGTACAAAAGGTCCACTCTTTGCATAACGACTTTATATCTATTTTAAAGAACCATCCCCTTTGTGACAGATGGACCAAGCTGGGCCGGCAACGTTAAAATCGCGACGTGGCTATTGATTTACTATGACCTTGGCACGTTATAAAATTGTTCTGAAGCCATTCATTTCCTTCGAGTGTCGTAACCAATAACGAGAAATTCTGCAATAGCGTCATTTTATTCAAATGGTCAAAACAAACGTGATATTTCTATTTGTTCCATAATCACAAGTCGTTGAATGTTCACCACATCAATAAATGAGAGTCGATCCGATTCTCCACGTTCCCTTCGACATCGTTGGTTTCCACAGATGAAGCGCGGGTCTTCCTCTTTTCGATTTTCCAACAAACACAGAAAACGGCGATGATGCCCAACAAAATGCAGAGAGGCAATAGTTTAAGAAGTTGTTGATCCACAGTCTCGTTTGTAGAACTGCCCATGATGGCAAGTGAATGGGAAATGATTAGATTCCGAGAAAATGCCCCCCGAAGACGGAAATCAATCCCCACACGTCCCCAATGACCAGCCGATTCAGTGTCGGACCTTCTTGGGGGAGGTGACCGTCTCCTCTGCAAAAGAAGGAAGGATTGGGAGCATTTGACCTACCAATCTGTATTAGCAAACCGAGCGATTTGTGGCGCGTTATAAAGAAATGTGGCGTTAGTTTGTTTGTTATGGGGTCAGATGGCAGCTGTTTTACTCTAACTGCCACGTGATGACGGGCCTACCAGGGCGAAGCTATCCCGCTTCATTTTGTCACTAGCCATGATTGATTCATTCATTGTTACCCATCTGACCCTCGTGAATAGCCTAGAGTTCACCCACTTAAGCTGGGAAAGCAGCCAATTTTGCTGCTGTTAGTTACATATCGTCAAGAAGCTTGGGCCTGCTTCACCCCGGAATGAAACCAAGAGCAAACGAAATAAAAAGCATTTGTTCTTAGCAATGCATTATAATTACGACCTTTGACCTAAAAAGTATGGCATTTGTCGTGGAATTTCACATATGGTCAAAACAAAACAATATTTCATGTGGAAGGTGTCAAATGAAAACGGTTGTTGAAAATGTTCCTAAATATTGCTAAAACCAATATCTATAAAAAACACCAAAAGTTAGACGTCATATGTTAAAAACATGTGAAACAATGACACTGAATGTTTGCCCCTAAAGTTATATGAATTCCGTAAAAGTGGCTATAGCTAAATTTGTTTATATAGGCTAAAAGAAAAATTAGGGTACCTAGGAACTTGCAGTTAATTGTTAATCAAAAGTACCCTGACAAGGTGATTAAAGTTGTCGGGTTAGTGTAAGGATACGTCGTATTTGAGCATGGTGCATGCATCAATACGACAGTGACATTACTACTAAAGTAAAATCCTTGATATATTGATAAATTTGGGCAGACTTTGCAAACTCAGGAGAGTTTGGTAAGAAAAACTACTGACATTAAAGTTGAATCGTTGACCTCCTCTCTGTCAGCGAATTACTTTACAATCAAATGTTAAAAGAAAATTAGATGGATGCAATTAAAGGTAAGCATCTGTCTAACTATTGAATACATTATGAAAAGGGCAACAGAGTTCTCTGACTCAAAACAGACATATTTGGTTTCCAAACCTACTTTGGAATAAAATCGACACCCATTTCATTACAACGTTTGATGAATTCTTTTCTCGGTTATTTACCTTTGCAGTAACATGACGATAAACTATGAATCTCTCGGAATTGGATGGTTTAGAGTTTGTTTGGTCACAATTTTCTCAACTGGCCATTGAAATTTAAATCCTGATATCGTCTTGGGGTAGAACGTTGTAGAATTTTCTACAAACACGAGTCGATAACTTCCCGAGAGCGAGTCACGAGGGTTTGCTCAAACTGTCACACATTTTTGTAGAATTAATTGATGCCAGCAAATTGCAAAATAACTATATATACCCTGGTCAACGCTATCTTCCTCAGCAAAGTTGGACCGAGTGCGGACCAACAAGGTTCATCATGATTGTGAAGAACCTTTTCTTGCTGACATGCCTTTTCAACATTGCCTGGGCTAGGCTGTCTCGCAAACATCTTTTGGAATTGGCCTACCACCATAACCTCGCTTACATCAATGGAGCCAAGAGTTACGCCATTGAAATTAACGAAGCCGTCTTGCATCCAAGACCCAATGGTCTAATAGCGGAGAGGCCTGAGCATCTACTGGGCCTAAGCCGTGGATCTGTCTTCATCACTCCTGCTCACGTAGAGTTACCTCCTAAGGTGGATTGGCGGGATCATGGGGCTGTCACGCCTGTGAAGAATCAGGCTGCTTGTGGAAGCTGTTGGGCGTTTGGAGCTGTACGTAAATTCGTAAATTGAAACTTTAATTTGGAAGGATCCGGGGGTTGATGTATCAATGGTTTTTTTTTAATTTTCAGACTGGGTCCTTGGAAGGCCAAATCTTTCGTAAAACTGGCAAACTCGTTTCGTTGTCCGAGCAACAGTTAGTGGATTGTACTAAAAGCCCCAAGTACCACAATATGGGTTGTGATGGAGGGCTTCCAAACGCCGCTTACCGTTACATTCGTGATGTGGGTGGGATTGAGTCTGAAGAATTGTACCCCTACAAGGGGTTGAATGGAAAGTGCGTGTTCAACAAAACTGAAATAGTTGCCGAAGACAACGGGTACGTGTCCATTCCGTCGGGGGATGAAGACTCCTTGAAAGCCGCCGTGGCAACGATTGGACCCATTGTCGTTGGCATTGATGCCAAACATAACGAATTCATGATGTATGCGTCTGGGATTTACGATAACGAAGCTTGCGAAAATGGTCGGAAAGCTCTGAACCACGCCGTTTTGGTGGTGGGTTACGGAACCGACTCTGCTACACAGAAGGATTTCTGGTTGGTCAAGAATAGTTGGGGTACCAATTGGGGCATGGACGGCTACATCAAAATGGTCAGGAACCGAGAAAACCAATGTGGAATTGCCACCTACGCCCTGTTTCCCTCGGTGTAATCGAAACTGGATTCACCCACTTCATATTTGTGGCCAACACCTCTTACCTGGCCTATTGATTTCATGTATCTTAAGTAGTTAGTTTTGCTCCAGGCTTCAATTTTTTTATGTACATAGGAAATGCGGTAGGCATACCCTTGCAATATTGGTGTAAATTAGCATTAAGGTCTAACATTAACTATTTACATTTCTGTATTCGTCAATTTAAAAAGTGCCCAATTTGTTTTTTCTTGTCTTGGTTTTTGAATTTCGTGTCCTCTCTACTACTGTCCCTGTTGTAAATATTTTTCCAGTTAATCAATAGTATGTCATAAATGTACAACATGAGTATCAATAAAGTCCTTACGGAGAAGGATTGAACGTGGAAACTGTTGTTAATAATGTTGTCCCTAGTTCCCTGTAACTACATCTTCTACCAATTGGATCTTGGGGTAGGCATAGGATAGATAGACTGACTACAAGCACTACGATGTAAAGTTGCATGTGGTTGCATGGCCGATCTAGAAAGGTCCGCGTTGAACTCTTTAGGACCCAACAATCTCTTGTCGGTTAGAAAACTGATCTAAAGGTCTTTTTCTTCGTCACAAGACTCTTCAGCGCATCGATTCCAGTCGTTCAACTTGGAGCAAGTTGGACGAGTTTTGTAGTAGGTGGTGTTGAAAGGCAAGTCGCTCTCTTACCAAAGAGCTCGTACCTTCACCACCATGAAAAGTAAGTGCATCCACTCCGTCGGGCTGTTCTTCAACGAACCTCGTCCTCTTGCCTCTCTCTACAACTTATGGTTGATCGTTTTCTTGGCATCTTGGACGAGAGGCGAAGAAGAGAAGGGTATCGGTCGTATCAGTCCATGACTCCCAAAGAGGGGCCAGAGAGATTGGAAGATTGCGATCCCGTCCACTGGATAGAGCAATTCAAAGAGCAGCCTTCTCTTGTCGGCGTCTCCATCCAGCATGAACATTCAGAACCTTGTCGCCGTCACCTTCGATTCGGGTAAAGGTGACCAAATTGAGTACAAGTTGAGAACTGCTTGTCCAGTAATTTCTGCCCTTTGGTAAATTGAACTTGTGATTGGTTAGTTGGTTTTGATGAACCGGTAAAGCTCCGACCTTCGTATACCTAAACCATTCATAATATTGGACACATTCTACATCGTGTTAGCCGCTGCCATGTCTGGATTGAGACTTGGAGAAGTTGTGAAGAAAAATCGAACCATGTATTTCTTGCAATAACGATATTCGACTCGACTTCGTCTCTTCATCTTTTAAAAACAGTTACCAATTGCAATGAAAACACCAAGGTTTGAAATCTCGTCCATTTTCATATTCCGCTCAAACAAGGTCAACCAACTAATTGTTGTTCATCTAAAATCATTTAACGCAAACAGACCTTAATGTCACCACGGCTTCTGCACTTTTATATCGATGTTTAGATCTTGGCCTGAGACCTGCACCCAGTGCACCCAGTTCCACCCCTGGAACCCAACCCCATATACCCTCGTCGGAGAACGATTTGTCAGAGATGAGGACCGATTGTCTGGCTTCTCCATTCTGCTCTCACCCTGAGCGTGGGTCCAGGTTAAGCCGCCAAGCTCTTACTGCTGGAGTGCTGCAAAGCATGCCAATGGATGGCCAAGTCGGAATTCCACTGAAGCCCTGAAGGAGGCAAGCCCGCGAGGAGGAAGAAGGAAGAAGGAAGGCGAGAAGGGACGAAGGGCGCAGGGCGGAGGAAGGCGCTCGCTCTCGGCGTCGTGGTTGAACCCATCCGTGATCAAACCGCGTCTAGCAGAGTCATGGAAGACCAGGAGGACGGGACGACGAGCGTTGAAGAGTGCGGAGAAGACTGCCCAAGCAAGCACCAAGAGTTTCCAAAAGCGATCCAATCCGTGGATGGAAATCCAAAGCAGGGATCGTTTCTCGCCCCAGTGACGTGTGCCCGTCCAGGAATTGCATAGGATCGACCTTTGGGGACCGAGCTTGAAGGTCGTCGTGGTTCAGGTGAGAGGGGATGTAGGGATCTCGACGAGAGATAAGAAAGCCTTGGAAGATCCAAGGTGTGCTTGAGCGAGGGGTCCGAGGGATTCGCCTGATGCCAAGACATCTTACTCGCACACACACAGACAGACAGACAGACAGACAGACAGACAGACAGACATTGGTTAGCTTGATCAAGGAGAATTTGGTGGGAGAAGAAGCTGGTGGTACGTTGTACGTTCCATGTAGGTGAGCAAGCCAGATGAGACTAGCTGTTGGTATTTCATGTTCCGAAAAAGCCTTACTTTTGGCATGCTTTGCGATTGGTCCGTTAAAGGGGTGGTAAGAACTGGTATGAACTAAGATCAAGTGTCGGGAGTATGTGATGAGATTGTCTTGTACAATAAGAATCTGTGATTGTTAGACATTCCTGACTGGTCTTGTTGTCAAGTACCATAAGGGTGCCTTGAATTGATCCACTGAAGGGCCATGAAATAAAATCTTGGACAATATGAACTGAGGAAAATCAAATGTTGCTTAGATGGGACATCCTGTTCTTGGTGCTAACTTGAGATTGAATACATGAACAGTAACTGTGTCAGTGGAACACCTTTCAATCACAGGAACTTTCATGTTGACTCGAAAGCAAGAGTAGTAATGTTTCAATTCTTTGTCAGAGTGCCAAGACTTCGTAATTTCCTTTGAAAATAGCTTAAGAGTTGGATAAGCGCAAATTCTTGTTCAGTTTAGCTTGCACTCTATTTTTTCAAGGCCGTTGTTCACTATCAAACATCTATTGAGGTGATCCCGTGGGTGTTTTTTTCCAAATGGTTATTGGGTTTGTTCCGGGATCTTATCGATGATTTATTCGCAATTTCAACAGTCATAGCTATCATTGGATAAACGTATGCAGAACGCTCACTCCTATTATTACATAGAATTAACAAATTGCATCTCTTGTAGCTGGCTGGAACACAATACAGTTTAAAATGATGGGGGACGACATATTCCTGGCCCCAGAGATCACCATGCACGAAGAGGCTGGTGAAATCACCATACAAGGTCATCCAGAAGAGCTAGAAATAGACGACTATGAACCGGAGTTGCCCTTTGCTAATGGGGAAATTCCAGCCGAGATTTCAATCACCAAAGTAACAGGAACGAACCGAGCTACATTGTCGGCTAAACCGAGGTTCAATGTGAGGAAAGACATGGGAAATGGTGGGAACTTTGGAGGAAGTGGCTCGATCAATCACTTCCATCAGAATCGGCCTCCTCCATTGATCAGGGGTGGTCTGCCCCCTATGCCAAGGCTACGAATGGGTGGGCCTAGATCTACTCATCGCCCTGTGCATCAAAATCATAATCCCCTATTAGGAATGTTGAACATGATGGGAAGTCAACCTCTTCCGAACATGCGTCCCATGAATATGCAGTCCACCAGGCCACCATACCCTTCTCATCATATGATGGGCATGCCTCAACAACGAAACATGCCCAGGCTTCCTCAAATGCAAATGAATGGAAACGCATTCCTTCCCACACAACCCCTTCCCATACAACAGCATCAACAACAACAACAACAACAACAACAGCAACAACAACAACAGAAGACCATGATCAATGTTCCCTCCAAGGCTTATAATAACGTAGCTGCCAAGTTCGTTCAACGAGGGCAACAGGCTCAGCAATCCAGTCATCATAGAGGGGCACAGTCTTCTTCCATTCGAAGTCATGGACCACCACCCATGATGAGAGCTGGTACGAGACCCCAATTTCGGCCAAACCACCCACCGCGTAGCACGAACTCTTCTTATACTAACGGCGTGAACCCAAAAGCTGTTCAAGTTAGAACTGTCTTTGTTCCCCCGCCCATGGACCGATCTGCACATTCTCCTCACACAAGTCTGTCCATGAACCATCCCAACGGGTCCAATGTGTTTCAAAATCTATATCCAAACTCAAATGGTTCTGGGACGACTTTCAGTGGATTCACCCGCGATTCTCAAATCGGTGATGTAGAAGATAACCTCGCGGAAGAAGAGGAGTTAGATGATGTTGAGCCGGACGTGAATCCCCAAACCAATGAAGTGGATGACGTGGAGCCAGACGACTACCAGCAGACCGATTATCGACATGAGGTCACTATCTCAATCACCAGTGTGAAAAAGCAACCAAATGACACTCGAGAAGCTGAGCCTGGTCCGTGTCAAAGCTCTGGCGATCCTAATCCTCAAATCAAGAAAGCTCCTCGTACAGGTCCGAATGGAAGGAGCAAAAAGAAGAAAAAGAAAAAGAAGGCCTTCAGGGGAATCAACTATAGGTTCGATGGATCCAGCATCAAGAAAAGATTGGCAAAGAAGCCCTCCGGAAGCTCGAACAAATCCGACGATCCCAATGATGTGATGGTTCCTCTGAACAATGGCTCGGCTCCAACTGACGAACGTGATCCATCTGTTTTGGCGTACCTCGGTATCCAGAGGAAAGGATCAACTGAATCTAAATCGGACTCGGTGGCTGAACCAATGGAGAATAGGCCTAAAGCCAAGAAGAGTTTTAAGCCAGCAAGCTCGAGGTGAGTAGCTATTTTGTTCTTCGTCTCGGACGAGTTTCAAATGAGTCAATTATATGGTACCTCTTTATTTAGGAATGCCTCCATGGATGATGCTTCCTCCATCGATTCTGGAACTGGTCTCAAACGAAGGCTGTCCCTTTCCGAGGTCCTTAGTTCTCAAAAGCGAATTCGATCCGATTCACAGCAGTCTATTACCATTCGGCCTGGTCCTGCAGGTCAAGGGTCTCCCCCTGGCGTCGTCAAAAACGGCATCAATGGTCTTGACTTGGCCACCAACAAAGACCTCTCCAAGGACAGCGAAGAACCAGCTGTGGTAAGTTTAAGAAGAGTACGATCTTCGTTAACTCTAAAAATTATTTTCATTAACCATGGCTTGAATATCATACAACTCTTTTGAGGTGATTGGGTGGGCTCTTCACTAATTTTCAATCTTTCCATTAATATCCCTTCAGACTTCATCAAGGCTTCGGCCAAGAGATCAATCGAAAGTGCTTCAGTCTGACGTCGAGCTCCCTTTACAGCCTTGCGTGTGTTTTTGCGCTAAATCGTCAAAGGAGCTTGCACTCTCCTTACATCCGTCCAAGTCCTCTGGTCAAACTGTGATCTGCCAAGCAGTGGAAGTTGTGGGAAGTAATCGAGTAGGGTGTAAGAACCCCGTGAAAAACATGAAATATCGACAAGTTCTCGAGAATGGCAAGAAATTCTTGTGCTGCGATGCCCACATTCAAAGGATGAAATCTCATCATTGCTGTGGATTCTGTGGAGAATTCTGTGCACACGTAAGGATACAATGATGGTATGCGTTAGACTGGTTTAAATCATGAGTTCATGTCTTTACCACTTTTAGGGCTTGTTCTACATGTGCCGTCCCAACAAGCGATCACTGCCCCATTTCTTCCACAAACAATGCTACATGAAGCAAGAGGCTGGTAACCGCAAATGCCCTCATTGTAATTTGGGGGACATCCCAATCACCGTGCAATTGAAGTTGTCTATGACCAACGCTCCATTGGCCTTGCTCCAAACCGTGTCGAAGATGTCCTTCGTCAAGGATAAGACGAAAAAGTCGGACCTGATTCTCAGAGGCAGCAAAGAAGCCGTGACCTACAAGATGATCAACGGCAAAATCATCTCTTCCGAAGGGTTGCCTGAGGGAATCGGTGAGGAGGCTTTGAAGAAGATCCTTGGCACCCTCGAGGACAAACAAAACCTCAAGTAAGTGTTTGAAAGCTCCCAAGTCCTCCTCCCTCCGTCACCTCCTCTCAACCAAAAGCGTTCTTTTTGATTTTTCAGACATGCCACGAGGAACATGTTCGTACCTGTAAAATCAGGGGACAACGTCAAACTTGTTCAACTCCTCTCCTTGGGATATTCTCCCAATCAGCAATTCACTGAGGCCGATGGAGGGTCCCCTCTGCACGTGGCTGCCAGCGAAGGTCACACTCTAACAGCACACATCCTCGTTCAAGCGGGCACGGAACTAGACACGCTCGATGACGGACAGAACTCTGCTCTGATGATAGCCAGTATTAAAGGCAAGCACGAAGTGGTGAAATACCTTCTTCAAGCCGGTGCAGATCCCACTCTCCGGGGTGATGACGGGATGACCTGTCTGCATTTAGCCACCCAAAGTGGCCACCTAGAATGCTCCCATGTGATACTCAACCAAACCAATTTGCCTCGCAATTTCATGAATCTCCAAGATGAAGGGGGATGGACTCCGCTTGTTTGGGCTTGCGAAAACAAGCACGAACCTGTCATCAAGTAAGCTTCCTCAATGCAAGGATGACAATATTCGAGGACGTGTTCAATAATGTTGACTTACTTTCTAGGTATCTGCTCTCAAGAGGGGCCAACCCTTTGATCACGGATGCTGAAGGGAACATAGCGCTACATTGGGCCGCATTGGCGGGATCCAGACATACTTGCGAATTATTGATCAACGCCGGTTGTCATGTAAACGCCACCAATAGCATTGGCGAAACCCCTCTTCACATTGCTTTACGACAAGACCATTACGAGTGCGTTGTCCTGTTCCTAATGCGGAAAGCCCGATTAGATATTCGCAACCAGAGCGGCCAATTACCACAAGATTGCATGGTCTCTAAAGATGTCCAATGCACTTCCATCGTCAATCTGAGCACCACCCTTCAAAACATGATGAAGGATTGCAAGCAGTCTAATGTGGAACGGATCGTTTGTAATGACCTGACTCACGCCAAAGAAACCAATCCCATCCAATGTGTGAATAGCATAGACGACGCCAAGGAGCCCGAGGATTACGTGTATGTGAGCAAAAATTGTGTCACAAACGCTGTTCCCATTGATACCAACATATCTAAGCTACAAGTAAGCAAGGATTCTCTTCCTTGGTCGCATGAGTAACTTTGAATTTCCATTCATGAATCTTCTCCTTAATTTCACTAGCATTGTCAATGCTCGGACACGTGTTCATCTGAGGACTCTTGTCATTGCTCGGACCTAAGCGTCAAATCTTGGTACGACATGGAAGGTCGCCTCAAGGAGGGATTCGATTTCAAGGATCCCCCACTAATCTTCGAATGCAACGAAATGTGTCGTTGTAACGTGGCTCTCTGTCACAATCGGGTCCTCCAACACGGAATCACGGCCCGTTTACAAGTGTATCGAACCTACGGAATGGGTTGGGGCGTGAAAGCCGTGGCTCCAATTCAAAAGGGTTCCTTCGTTTGTGAATATGTCGGAGAACTGATCTCAGATTCTGAAGCAGACACGAGGGAAGATTCTTACCTCTTTGATCTCGATAATAGGGTAAGTTAGAAAGAGAAGGGAAAATGAACTCGCGTTTAAGTACACTTCTAAATATATTTCGTTAACATTTTTTTAGGATGACGAAACATTTTGTATTGATGCCAATCGCTATGGGAACATTGCTCGATTCATTAATCATTGTTGCACACCCAATCTGGTTCCGGTGAAAGTATTTTCCAACCACCAAGACCTGCGGTTCCCTCATATAGCCCTTTTTGCATCTCGCAACATTGCCAAAGGCGAAGAGTTAGGGTACGAGTAGTTTATGAACTCCACGCTGAGGAGAGATGTAAATGAATGCTTCTCTTTCAGGTTCGATTACGGTGAAAAATTTTGGGTTATCAAGCATAAGCAGTTCACATGTCATTGTGCCAGTGAAAAGTGCAAGTACAATCGCAACAACATCCAGAGCTTTCTGAAAGAGTATTACAAAAAAATTGGTGAGAAGCAACCAATTTGTGAGCTACCTCCTCAACCCGCCAAGGCCGCCGTCAAGGCTCCTTCTTTAGAAGCAGCCAAAGACACCAAGGAGGAGGCTCCCTCATTACCTTCAGACCAAGTTGAGGCTCCGAGTCGATCATCTTACGTCAAAAACGGACTCGACGATGCCTTTGTCCAAGTGAAGGAAGAATTGGCCGAGGATAGTGAAATAAAAGACGAAATAGAAGGCCAACAAGCAACAACAGAGGAGCCAGCTCCTGAAAATAACAAGCCTGAGGTGACAAAGAAAGCTACCGAAAATGTCAAACCTGAAGTTGCAAAAAAGTCCGAGGAGAAAAGATCGAGTTCTGCCGCTTCTAATACGCCAACGTCTTCTTTGAGAAC
>NC_081449.1:12337599-12337739 GCF_007210705.1 Tigriopus californicus | reverse complement strand
GTGGTCAAGGGAAAGGACTTCGGCTCGATAAACAAAATTAAAAGGTTACATGGCCTTTCAAGCGTGAGGACGGATGATAAAGTTGTGTTTTTAAACGGAAAAGTTTTCCGATACCTCATTTCGTTAAGGTTGGTCATCAG
>NC_081449.1:12327327-12337564 GCF_007210705.1 Tigriopus californicus | reverse complement strand
CCCAAGAACCATTATCTCGTGTTATATTTGTACTTTCATAGTTACATTCCACATGAAGAGAAGTAAAGAAATCTGAATATACGATCATTGAACTAAGGAGTTGATAGGTTTATGCAAGATAAAGGTTTAATCTCTTGTCATCGCATCACCTGACGATTTTTTATGGTTCATCGCTAATCCAAATAGGTAAAAGAGTGTTCTTTTCGAAGATTTATATTCTAATTAAAGACACCAATCAAACACTAAAATATTAATCCACCTACTAACTACTATCGCAGCCATTGTTTGAAAAAATTACTCATTGAAAGACGATTATTTGCATCAAGAAACTTGCCCGGAGTCAGTCTCCAGTTTCAATTGTGAATGAGTGTAGGCTCCTATATCTGAATTTCACTGTACCAAACAATCACGAAAGAAAGTTTCGATATCCGGATTGTTCCTTTAACCAAGCTATGCCTTTTCTAGTGGATTATGATCAGCGCTTTCAAACTTACGTAAATAACATTTATTTGCATCCTGGGCCCTTAATTGCATCTTTTTGCATCCTGAACCTCTGTTTGCATCATTTGCATCTTTGGTCCGTTTTCACATTTTTATGCATTTTAAGCTTCTTTTGACTGATTAGTCAAAGTTGTTGTATTGACAATACCTGTGATTGTTATGGACGTTTAGTCTTAGATTACTGATCAGATGCTGATCCCCTGGAATCAGAGCATACTGTTATTAGAATATTTGTGTCCAGCTTAACAAATTGCTTAAGATACCTCAGGGTGCCATAACAATATAAAGCATCTTTGAAGTTTATTTGCATCCTTGTTTGAATCCTGGGCTTGTTTTTTTGCATCTTTATTTGCATCTTGAGGTCCTTTTTTATGCATAATTTTGAGAACCCTAATTATGATATAGCTGCAGTGACTCGGAGGATTGGTAATGCTTTTTGCGCTCATTTGATTAATTGCTGAGTGATGACTCTAAAATCCAATATTAATCCTTAAACGTACTGTATTTTATTAGTTAACTGCAGTTTTCTTGATTTAACCTCAAAAGGTGATTCAACATCTCAAAATTTACTTTCATTGTTAAAGGAGAAAATCATAGATTTGTAGTAGACAATCCAATGCATTTACTTGCAAAATGCTACTATAACCGGATTCTGCATATTGGATTAGTTCTAATTACTGAACTAATTTATAAGCCAAAAATCTCGGTTTCAATGAAAAGGGTGCTTATATCAGGATTGTTCCTCTTATCAATGTTTTTTTTAGTTAACGATTTCATTGCTTTCATGAACTTAATCGATCTAGAAACAATCGCAATTCTCTTTTTATCACTTTGCTAACAGTGCAATTATAAAGATATTTTTGTGGAAAGGTTTGAGAGGATAGTTTCACAACCTTGCGTGTTCAGAAGAGAATTCCTTGGAAGCTTGATTTTGATGATGTTGACAAGGCAATGTTCGCTGCTGTTCATGACATTACCAACCACACTGAGAAAGTTTACGTCGAAAGGATTTGACTTCAAATTAAAAATGGAATCAAGATTGGCCGAATATCGGGCAAGAAAAAGGAAATTAGAAAATGAAGAACGTCGCAAAGAACTTGTTTGGTCTGTTGTCACATTTGCTTCACTCCGACAGAAATTGATCAACTTCCTAAGACCTCAACCACCCCGAACATCAACCAAAGCAAATCCTCCCAACTCAATCGGATCGTCCACATCCTCGTCAGTGAGTCCCTTCTTTGACCCTTCTTTAGCGGTAAATCAAATGAATCACGAAGAACTGCCCTATTCATAGACGAATTGTACCTTGGAGCAGGAAGCACTCATTCCCGAAGCCGACTTGGACCCGTGGACTCAAATAGATTTTGCCATCTTGGGCGTTGGTTTCCTTTTGTGGATCGTTCTATTCTACGCCTCCATCAAGGCCGAAATTGGCGCCGTTTACATTCTGACATCTGGTTTTGCGTTGATTTGGTTGAATTTGGGTACAAGGCGATCGGATCAAGCGAGTGCTTATTCCGTGTTCAATCCGAATTGTGAATCCATCGATGGAACACTCACTGCCGAGCAGTTTGAGCGAGAAATCCGCCATCGCAATGTATCTTCGAGATGAAGTTCGGTCAACATCTCGCTATTCCAGCGATTGTTTCGCATTAAGTATTTTGTGCTTGGGATCTTCATAACTGGATAAAACACATCCATGTTTAATAAGGGCGAAAGTGGGAGAGCAATTCCGATTGCCACGAACAAATGTTGAGAGTTTCAAAAGAACCAATTTAGAATAAATTGCAGACACGATATGGGAAAAAGGGGCAATCTTGGAGAGTAGAAACCAAGGATTAAAGGATCGTTTTGGTTTATTGTGTTGCTGTTGCCGGATCGGTTTTCTCTTTTTGATACTTGGTCTATTTACTCAAGCGCTTGACCAGGCAATGATGGACATGTTATTGAGCTCCGTGGATGCGGAGGTAAAGCTTTGCTTGGAACTCGTGGTCAAGGGAAAGGACTTCGGCTCGATAAACAAAATTAAAAGGTTACATGGCCTTTCAAGCGTGAGGACGGATGATAAAGTTGTGTTTTTAAACGGAAAAGTTTTCCGATACCTCATTTCGTTAAGGTTGGTCATCAGATCTCGAAGAGAGAATCAAGCTCTTCATTTAGACATCCTGAATCGAGACTTATCGAAATGAAAAAAAGCTACCCGAAGTAGCAAGAAATACTAAGCTTTCAAGAATGTTCGACGAATTCCTTGCACCTCTAAAGGAAACATGATCAATTTCGGTGGAGATCGAAGAAGCCCCAACAGAAACAAATTTGACGGTAATCCAGTGATTTTAAGAATCGGAATTACTTTATTGTTTGACCATTCAGACACCATGTTGTGGTTGATGAAGGAGTATAGATGATATATGAAGGTTCTTAGTCAGATAAAAGCATTATCAATATAGATTAAATTAAAAAAGGTATTCATTGGTTTCCGGACTATGAGGATCATAACTACATGCATAACTGTATGCATATGGTACTTCATATATGGATATTTCTTGGATTTTCCTCCTGAATGAAGAATGAAGGCAAGGAGTTGCAGGTTCTTATGCTTAAAGGGAGTGCATTCTATTTTTCTGTGACACGAACGAAGAATGATTTTTTTCTAGCAACGCTTCTAGCCGGTGGGGTCCACAACAGGTCTTAAAGAGAGGCTCTGGGTCCCTCGAAAACTCTTCTGTTTGGTGTAATAAAATGTCTTACTTTCTTGGCCAACGACATCTATCTTCACCAACCCGTTCATTAGTTTGTACGTCCAAATTCAATAAGTTCTCAAGCGATGAGTTTACAGTGATTGCATCCCTTCAATTTTGATAATCTTTTAGAATACGATAAATCGCGTACGTTCGGAACTCCTTTTGTAAACCAGCGTAAGACTGATTCCGTACGGTCGTCGTCTTTCTTGAAAACGGGTGACTAGGCCGGATATCCCTACGTTGACGATGAATTGACGTAGGTATCAAAAAGTCGGATCATGAGCTTTGGACAGCGACCCGTAAATTGTCGTCGAATCATTCCAACCATCCTGTTTGCTTTCTAGGAAGCAGTAGCAATGTGGGTCGAAAAGTTTAGCTAAGAACCAATCTGGATTCCGAGATCTTCATGCACATGGAACAGAAGGCCTGTTGGGGTACCGTATTGGAAGAGCATCCGCTCTCCAATTTGCGAATCCTGGTCCGCTCCCAAGTGAACCAAGTCCATGCTTCTCTGTGGTATTTGCTTACAACATGAGTTGCTGCTTCAAACACCTTAAATGGGCGAACCTGCGGTCATTCCCGAGAATGAAGTAATGATTAATGTTGGCTGTGACGACGAAGCGGGAATATCCCTCATTTGGGGCACGCCGTTCATTTCACATTTTGACTCTTCATTGACGTGGCCAAAGCGTTGGGTCACATGTTTACCGTTGTTGATTTTTTTTGTTTCCTGAGGCCCACACCTGAATCAGATCCAAGACGGCCTGAAGACTAACGACATCTCGTTGACACAATATTTTGCGGGAAATGCGAGCCAGGGTGCTGCTTGAGGAACAGGCTCACCCAGCAGTTGAGAAGTCGAATGAATTGACCAATGTAGATGTTGAAGAGGTTGAAGAGATGTCTCCACTTATAGTAGAGCAATTTAAGATAGTTTTGGAACAAACAGTCTGTCCAGTCAGTCTAAAGCAGCCTTATCCTGATGAAGGAAAAGGCTGTCAGTTTGTTTTTGCTGAATTAGAGTGATTTGGCTTACCCTTGAATATAAGGTTGATCGGGAATTTTAGTCAAAAACTGGTCTAAGTCTGACTTACATCTTGTTACTGGATCAACGCCTACATACGCCCTACGAATATTTGAAGGCAGCAAATTGAACAATGAAGGAGCCCGAAAAAGAAGAGGGTGGGACTTCCTTGTTTCAACTAGACTGGATTCTCGAGGGCTTGAAGGTGCTCTCAAAACGCATCTTGGAGTTACGAATTGTCGCACCATTTCCGTGGAAAGGCCCTTGTTATTTGCTAATTCAACTACGTCGGATTTTGTCACATGGAAGGAGGGCTGGGACAATTTCTCTGTGTGCCAACATTTGGCAACACAAGCTCGTCTAGTACGAGTGGCTGCGTTGAAGAGCTGTCTTAATGGTGACCTTCAAAGATATTTGATTCAAAGGACGATCGAAATCAAGTCAGACGCAGATGGGGAAGGCATAATTATGGTCATATCCAAATATATTTGGGCTCAGCGTAATCCATAATTGAACAGAATCGAATTTTACAACGCCACTCAAACACCTGGAGAAACGTTTGATAACTTCCTCACAAGTCTGAAAGAGGTGCTCTGTGCTTGAAATTTTGAGACAGATCCTGCCTGTTCCGCGTGCAAAACACGCGAGGATGACCTCATGCGGGACCGGATAGTATTTGGAATTCTAAGCAACGGCACAAGGCATAAGCTCTTGTCCGAAGTGGATCTCTCCTTCGAACGTTCTGCCAAGATCTTTTAGGCAGAGGAGGGAGCGGTCTCTTCTCAGAACAATCTTGAACCCAAGAATGTTCAAGGAATTTCGTCATACAAAACGGGCAAGAGTTTTATCAAGAATTGCAACAAACAAGCCAAGAAATGCAGTAATTGCGGACGACGGGCTCACGAATTGAAGGATGTTTGTCCAGCTATCGGAAGAACCTGTCATAAGTGCGGAAGTCATGGGCATTTTAGCCCATGTTGTCCAAATAAGGATGGTAAACATCTTGGACAGAGGGCTAATGTTCCAAGGAAAGCCATGAGTGCAATTGAGTTGGCTGGAATTTAAGCAGGTGAACGATTAAGTCTGGAAATTTGAATTTATCGATGTTCAGCATGGTCTGCTATGTTGTGGATCCCAAATACCGGTAGTGATGTCGACGCTATCGATATAAAGACGTTGGCTTTGCCTGGTGAAAATTTATCCAACCTGAAGGACGATCCGGTTGGCGTTCGGAATGTTTTCGGAGGAAATATGAGGAGTATGGGTTATTGCTCTGTATCTATTCGCGACAAGAACGCGGTGGTCTGTTCAAGACTACATGTATTCAAAGATATTCAGGGAGCCTATTTGTCTCGGGGCACACTCAAGGCAATGGAATACCTTCCCCCTCATTGGCCGAAAACAAAGGTGTTTGCGAACATTCGAGACATGGGTCCAGAAATAAACAAGGACACGAGTAAGGCCAAGTTAATTGCAGAGTATCCAACTGTCTTCAATGAAGATAAGCTCATACCTATGTGTGGACCAGCTATGAAAATTCGTTGGTTGCCTGCCTAATGCTGAACCTTTTCAATTGCTTAGAGCAAGGAAGATCGCGTTTGGTCACGAGAGGCAGATCAAGTCGCAATTGGACAAGATGGTCACAGATGCGATTATTGAGCCAGTATCTGAGCCCTCTGAGTGATGCCACCCTATCGTAGTTGTGGACAAAAAAGACTTGACCGAGAAACGTATGACCGTCGATCTGACCAAGCTAAATTTCCAAGTCAAGAGACCAGTTCATCCTATGAGATCCCCAAAAGGTGCTTTAAAGAGCATGTAGGGTGCTCAATATTTTATCAAATTCGATGCTCGATACGGGTATTGGCAGGTTCCCCTCGAGAAGGAATCACAACCCCTCACGACCTTTATTACTCCGTTTGCGAGGTTTCGGTTCTTCCGGGATCCTCCAGGATTTTTTGCTGCTGGGAACGAGTTCAACATGCGAACTGATCAGACTTTTGATGGCATACCCAGGCTCGCCAAAGTGGTGGATGGTATGCTGATCTATGATCAAGATTTCGACGTTCATGTGAAACACGTTCGCGAAGTTCTAGAACGTGCTAAGTAGCACGGTATTACGCTTTCGGTGAAAAAAATAAATCGAACTTGCAAGATTCAAGGTCCCTTTCTGCGGATACATCGTGGGACGAGAGGGTTGGAAAATGGATCCGTCCAAAACCAAAGCTCTGCGAGATTTCCCGATCCCAAAGAACAGGACGGATTTGAGATCATTTTTTGGTTTAGTAAACCAGTTCACGGATTTCAGCCCGGATGTTGCAGGTGAAACGGGGCCACTTCGCAGCTTGCTCAAGGAGAGAAACGTATTTAGTTGGGAAAACGATCACACTGTCGCTTTTGAGAAAGTAAAAGATGTTGGGATTTGCACTTTACGCTCTTACTCGCTTCTAGTCATCGCTCTAGTCAATTATAAAAACCATGCGTTTGTTGAATAAAACTACAGTTCTCCAACTCTCTCTGTCATATCAACTTGCCCTCCTAGCTAGCTCATTTTCTAACAAAAGAGGCATTGATTTACACCCCACGCATGGCTTACTTTCAGTTCAATACAAAGACTCATTTGGAAATGGATGCATCTCGAACCAACGGACTTGGATTCGCACTCTTACAAGAGCAGAATGGCGTCTGGCGTTTGATTCAATGTGGTATTCGCTTTTTAAGTGACGCTGAAACCCGTTATGCCATGATTGAGTTGGAGATTTTAGCAGTGGTGTGGGTTATCAAGAAATCTCATGTCTTCCGCTCTAGTCTCAGGTTCGATTTGATCATCGACCACAAGCCGCTACTACCAATTATCAATCATTACACCTTAGACAAGGTCGATAATGTCCGCATGGTCCGTCTTTTACTCAAGATCCAAAGTTATGAGTTTGAAGCGGTTTGGAAAAAAGGAAAAGACCACGTCATTGCCGATGCTCTCTCCAGAGCACCCGCGGATCAACCTGACATAAGTGATCAACATGGGGAATCCAATGCTCTGTCCAGTTCAATTTGTTCTATAGCAGAAAAGACCCACGAAATCCCGGATCTCAAAATGACGCACCTTCGAAGTAAAATCCAGGAGTTTCCAGAAGGTCAATTATTGAAGGCACCATTTGGCGTGGTTTCTCCAAATCTAAAAATGATCTTCCTGATGCCATCCTCCCGTTTTGAGAGATGCGCGAACATCTTCACTTGGATGAGGATTTTATATTGGAAGGGAACCGTCTTATTATCCCCAAGTCTTTGCGAAGGGCTGTGCTCCGTGATCTCCATTCCTCTCACCAGGGCAAGAACGTACCAAGAGACGGGCTCGTCAAGTGGTATTTTGGCCAGGCCTGAACAAAGACCTGAATAAGACACTCCAACATTGTGAGAAATGTCGGGAGCATCAATCTTTTACAAAAAATTACAAATTATTGTTCAAGTTAATTGGCACTTTGAATTTGCAAAGTATCATCTTGGAATGACGTTGGAATGGGAAACAACGGCCCTCAAAATTTTACCTTCATTCCGTTTTTCAAAAGAAGATGCCTGTAAAGTTTAGAATTGTAAGGAAATTTCATTAATTTATTTTCTTGCTAGATAAATTTGTGTATCAGTATTGTTAAATCATGAAATTTGACGTCATACGAAAAGTTTTTGGAAGTAATTGGGATGCACAACTACAAAATCTTTTTCCTTGCGAAATCTTACCAACTTGTAATAAGCTTGTAAGTTTCTAGAGGTAACATTTCCTTTTGTGGTGACATGTCTTATTGCTTTGAATATTTTTTTGCGGACTTCCTTACCCCTACCGGGATTGGAATCCCACCAGTTCAAGACGAGAAGATTAATCATTTTACTTGACTTTTATTTATTTATCTTATTTGATCGAACATCAAATTGGAGTTGGCAGATCTGGCTAATTCTTGAATGTAAGGTTGATCCGGAATTTTAGTCAAAAACTTGTCCAAGTCTGACTTAAATCTTGCTTCTGGATCAACGCCTATATAAGCGCTACAAATAATTGAGGGCAGCAAATTGAACAATGAAGGAGCCCGAGAAAGAAGAAAAGTGGACTTCATTGTTCAAACTAGCCTGGATTCTCGAGGGCTTGAAGGTGCTCTCAAAACGCACATTAAGCCTCTACGGTCGCTACAATTAACCCTAAATCCTGGGTTGGGACAAAGCTCATGGATGCTTTTGAAGACGTACAGTATCAGATACCTTTTGTACCTTCTCTGAACACTGTACAGTCCGTACTTTTTTATTCTCTCCCAATATCCTCAATGTTCCTAGTAAAACATCTTTGGACCTGCTCAAGCTTTTGCAAACTTGCTGAACTAATTGGAGCCTAGATGGGAGAGGCATATTCAAGATGTGCTTGAACAATCGACTTGTACAGAGTTAGCATCGTGATACTATCTCTGGACTTAAATGTGCGATATATCCAACCGCATGGTCGAAAAGCTTTACCTACTTTCAACAGGATATGCTCTTCGAACTTTCCATCATTTTGGAGGACTACACCCAAATTCTTCGTGGATGAGACCTGCTCAATGTCCTTACCTTTATCATCTGATAGTGGCGTGTCCAATGGCGTTTATATCATCAGCATAAGAAGAGATACTGACATTACTACTACCAAGCTTCTGAAGCGGAGCAATGAAGATGATGAAAAGGAGAGGACCCAAAATGGAGCCCTGAGGGATGCCCGACTTGACATCATGTACTATGTCACTAAGGGATCCCTCAACCTTAACTAATTGTTTCCTACCATAAATGAAACTTCTTAGCCAATTGAGAACCTTGCCTTGGATCCCAATCTCATGGAGCCGATAAACTAAAAGGCCATGATCTACATTGTCAAAGGCCTTGGCAAAGTCGTGATAAACTACATCAACTAATTCATGGCTCTTCAGTCCCTCAATAACCTGCTCTGTATGTTCAATCAGTTGGGTAACCGTGCTAAAATGTGCTCGAAACCCATGCTGGTTAGGAGGAAGGACTTAATGGATATCAAGAAATTCAGCAAGTTTGAACTTCATGACCTTTTCAAACACCTTCGCAATATTCGAAGTGAGAGAAATCGGCCTGTAGTTACTGGGGAGTGACTCATGGTCTCACATTGTCTATGGCTTCCCCATCGACCTCAAACGGCCCAACAGAGTGTTTAATTTTTCTCTTAGAGTTTGCATAAGAGAAAAACGCCTTTGGATTCGACCTCACCTCTTGAACAACTCTACTTTCCTTGTTCAACTGATCTGTCTCAATGGTGGCCTTAATTCTACCTTGGATTAAATCCAACTTTCTTTGAAGGCTAGCCATAACTACTGGATTCAAAGTGCTTTGGAGTCTTTTTGCTAGTTTGCAACTCTTTTTGAACAAATTCTTCTTATACTTTGGAATTTTAGAATGTGCCCCGCCCTGTGAAACACATTCAGAGATTGCTACCCTGAAAGAGCCGTCCTCAAAAACTAGAATCATTTTGTCGAAGGCTACATCTATGGATGATTCATTTTTCAGCATTGAAATAAGATCAAGCTCCCGTAACCTTTGTATAATCAACTGCCAATGTTCATCTTTGAATTTGAACTTAGCCAGACCGACCTTTTTGGCCGGTCTTACTCTAGAGCATGCCGGCTTTTGAGTAATGGTCGACCCTAACTCGAGAACATGATGATCTGACAGATTACTAGGCGTTACATGGACATACTGGATCAGATCAGGGTCATTGGAAAAAAAACAAGTCAAGAACGCTAATCGCTCTGGTGGCCACACCAACATGTTGGGAGAAATTGCGCAAGATCGCAAACTCCTCCAGCTTTTTGAATGACTGAGATGTCGATTTCAATACGGGAATATACCCATCTGGACTAGCCTCCTACTCTACAACGCTAGCCGGAAAATTGAAGTCCCCTACAAAGAAAACCTTTGAGCAAGCTGACTG
>NC_081449.1:12293839-12326327 GCF_007210705.1 Tigriopus californicus | reverse complement strand
CTACTAAGGAATAAAGCAAGTCCTGGCATGATGATAAAGCAATGGCGGGCGGTCACGCTTCTCGAAGCAAGTTCTCATTGCTTGCTCTAAGTCCTGGGCTGGCCCGTCCTTCCATTCCCATCAGTCAGTTAACAGCTGGTATGCTTGATGCCCTGGCATGCGTCATCCTCTTGGACATAAAAGCATGCCACAACGTAATCAATGTACTATTAAACCATCAAGTTCAGCTATGTTTGACCCTGCCGCTTGCTTCTTTATCGGGAAGACGTCAAATTTACGTGTCAACTTGACGCGTAAATTTTGTGCCGGACTTGGCCGAGTCGGACACTTGACACATTGGTACATCCCAATCTTGCCTGACCCGCACAATTGGTGCGAGGTTAACTCAAAGTACGCGCTGGACGTTGGACATTCTCCCTTACTGTTTGTTAGCCTTGCCCTCTTTTTACACCATACGTGCACTCTGCGAGGCTAACAGCGCCGTCGGTTGCATTTGACGACGCGTAACGTTAGGCAAATTGCCTCAAAGGTAAACAGCCTCTTATCTTCTTCCCAGTTTTTGAGAAATCAGTGTGACTCACGCAACTTCTCAAACTACAAGCTGTCAACTCGATCCCAGCTGCCACAGCCAGATTGGTGAGTAACGTTTACAGTCCTATAGTCCTTGAAGGCAACTGAATGACAATTCGGACTATGGTCCTTATATCACAGACAATGAGATGGCAGCCGGCAAGCCGAATGGAAATAACAGCGTACAAGCTGCCACATTCTGAACTGGGGAATTTGTCCACTCAGACTGAAAGTTCTCAACAAACATGCTGCATGACCTTCAAGTTTCGAGATATCTTTTAAGGGTTTGTGACAATGGGGGCACAAAATACCCTTTTAGCATTAATTTCAAACGCACTATTATTGCAGGCAAATATTTTTTTTTCACATTTTGACTTCAGCCAAGTAAGCATTTGCACATTCATGTGGTCATTTGAATGGATCAGACAAATTAAAAGGACAATCCAACAAGCTAATTAATTAATTAGTAAAGAAAGTAAGTCAAGTTCAATTACTTGAAGGATACCAAAGTATTCCCGCTTAAAGTCTACAGGATTTCAGTAGAATTCTTAGCCTAATTTTTACATAATTGTTCAAATCATTTTGCATTTTTACAATTTGAGTAGCCAATATTGCTTTGCAATTTTTTGGCTGTGAAGTTTACCCTGTCTATAGTATTGTAGTTTTTATCCTGATCTTATTTCATGTACAGCTCATAAGCGCTTTTACTACTTCTCTCCTTCTTAGCTATGTTGATACTTTGCAAGGTTTTTACCAAGCCAATGGGCATGAATAAAAGAAAATCCATTCATTTCCAACAAGGCATATGGAAAAACAGGGGTGGGAGAAGTACATGGTTGAGTGCATCAAACACTTAGGCCTATTGGTCTTGAATGTGCCTTGAATGAAGCCTTGCAAAACTAATATTGTATGCTAGTGTTACAAAGCCTACTTAGCAATCGAAATGATTTTTAAACGTAAAGCTTCATGTCTGCATGGAGTGAATAAAACACTCAATTTCTTTCATAAAATCAACCTTAATATTGATTTATTCTGTCAGTAAATGCTCTAAATTGTTATTTCATGTTATGAGGACAAATGCAAGAGCATAAAATCTAACAAAACCACTGAAATTTTTGTTCTATCAGGTAAATCCCTGTCATTTTTCAAATGCAAATAATACAATTCATCATTGAATCATACTATACAATTTTCATTGTTTGGTCACCTCCTAGGATACAAACAGTCATTATTTCTCAAGTTGAAAAAGACTGAAATAATTGAATTAGATTGTAAACATAACAAAATCGCCATTGCATAATTTTGGGGTGTTTTAGATAATATTGTCCTATGTTCAAAACTTAAATCATTCTATGATCAAGCAAGGACATCTTGAATTCAATCCTTGTTGCATTAGGCACAAACCTCTAGAGATATGGACTGCAAACAGAAGCCAAAATTTTGTATCTCCTAAACAGTTCACTTTATGCCAAAGAAGCATTTCCTATGGTCACAAGAACTTGTTGAATGTATGAACTGGGCCAAATTTGAGCCCAAACCTATGGTTCAGGAGCTCAGGACATCTGTCCAAAGTTGTCTAGTAAACACTACAGAAAATTCGAATTTTTGGCCTCCTTTTGGCCACTTACATGAACTACTGACAACATAACTTTGAAATGATCCACTTTACAAGTAAATTGTGTAAAAAAACCTACCTTTAATTCAAGAAATCTAAGGTTATTATATTATTACTTTGATTTGAAAAGTGGCTCATAGTTGCTATGACCAACAGCAGGCCGATTTGGGGGTAAGTTTGTTTGCAGTCCATATTTCTAGAAGTCCGTGCATTAGGCTATGCCTTTAAGGAAGGACATGAGGATAGACTGATATTTCAAAAATGCGCCAAAAATACAAATTGTGAACCATGCATCTTTATGAGTAAAACTTTGACAGTGCAATCAAATACAATGCCCAATGAACCATTCTTTTTATTTATGTATGACTTGAAACTTTAATTTGATTCCTCAAAATTAATTTTTATGCCCCTAAAGTATGACTTGCCTCTCAAAATTTGATGGTGACATTATCTCCCTTTCCCTCTTCAATGTCCAAGTTGCTTGCCAACCTGGCTCTTAATCAGGTCTTGTCCAATGGAATCTGATTGGGAAATGTAACACCTTCAATGTTGCTTTGCAGCAAGCACAACTTTCAGCCCTGATCTTCCTTTTAGAGGCTATAGTTTTCGAAAATTGAAAAAAAATGTGAGATGGGTTCAGATTGCCTAAAAGCTTGCAATTATATTTTTGTTAGTTTTTTGGTTTTTTTTAATCACCTCATTTTAAACTCAATTACATCAATGCTAATACAATTTTGCCATTTCCATCTAATTTGATTATCATCGAGGGAAAAAAAGGTTACCATTCTCAATCTTCATAACATGGCCTATCTCTAATACACAATCGACTGGTGTGTTCTTATCTGTGTTATTGATGAATGCGGGGAGGTTTTATATTGGATCAATCTCTCTGAGCAGAGGGATCGATGAAGGAGGAGAAAACGAGTTACTGTTCGGTGAACAGGCATGGCGGATGGATGTGCGTCGAGAGGTGAATAAAGTGATTTTAATACAAACCTACCATGGCGCAGGGTATTAAACCAAGGCACTGAGAGGTTCCCTTGGGCCCGATCACTTACACAATCATTGGATCCCAGTGGATTGGCCATTGATTCCGACATGTCCTCTGAGAGAGACACTGTAGAACGCCTCAAGGCTTCTCGTCGTGCGTTTAAGGCCCATGTTAGTCGCGCAAGGAAACGGACTTTGACCTCCTACAAGGAATACAAACTTGGGGACGATCCTTCCCTTTTGGAACATAGCCTCACTGAGTGGCAGCAGGCCCTTGAAAAGTTTGTGAATGCGGACAATGATGTCAGTCATATTGAGGCTGACATTGGAGATACTGACAAGGACATCAATGAACATGAGGGTACGTTCATTGTATACAAGATGAAGATAACTGGTTTGAGGAGGGATTTTGATGCATCTATCCCCGGCCCTATCTCAAGCTCCCTTGTGCCTCCTCAATTTGGTGCCGCTCCTTTGACTGATTTATCTCGTTTCCCTGCCAAACGCCCTCCCATTGTAGAAACGGACACTGACCAAAGAAAATTCGTTCTGTGGCGTCCGCTGTGGGAGAATTATTTCACACTAATGCAACTATCTCGTCGAGACCGTTGCACTCAGGTCTCTGCCTTTTGGGAATGTTGTACTCCAGGTTTCTTTCGTATGGTTCAGCACACCCTAGGAATTCGTCTTGATACCGGACGTGAAGTCAAAGAAATTCTGGATGCAATCGAGGCTCACCTTCAAAGTCTAAGGAATAAACATTTGGATATGCGGGAACTCTTGTCAGTTCTGCAAAAGGATGGTCAAAGCTACACGTCACTATGCAATGAGATCCGAGACGATTGATTATGTGGATGTATCCCATATTACTGAAGATCAATTGCTCGTGGGTATATTACTCCAATTGATGAAGAATGAACCTGACAAGGCAAAACTTATGGTTAGAGACCCTTCAACCTTCAACGAGGCTCAGAATTACATCCTGGAGCTCAAAACCGCAAGGTGAGGTGCCAAACAAATGGGCCAACCTTCTTCTTCATCTGGTACAAGAGAAGTTAGCGGAGTGAGTTCCCTTCCCGACAGATCGAACAAGAATCCTCCAAAGACCTGTCTAGGAGGCAAAAAATGTCACCATTGTGGGAACTTTCCCCACCCTCGCGAACGGTGCCCAGCACGCAAAGTTACATGTCTCAAGTGTTCAAAAATGGGTCATTTTGCCAGACACTGTCGATCTGGTAGGAAGACGAGCGTCCACACTAAATCCAGGGACTCACCTTCCTCCAATCTAGGCCTCAACAATATTGTCATTGCTGGAATAACTTCCCCATCATTGTCGCCCACTATATTAGTTAACCTGGTACTCAAAGACTTGTCTTACGTCTTCCCAATCAAAGCTGTTCCTGATACTGGGGCTGGGATCACTGTCATGGGATACAAGTTGTTCATTGAGAGTGGCATTGACAGGTCCCTAATCCTTGACCCCCAAACGTCCCACAAGATCATCTCGATAAATGGAACAATTTTGAAGCAAATCGGTCAGTTCCATGCCACCATCTCTTTCGAGGAAGTGATTGCCAAAAACGTCCAAGTTGTAGTCTGCAAGGAAGTTAATGAGTTTTACCTTAGTTTGGAGACATGCAAATCCCTGAATATTGTCAGTCTTAACTTCCCGTACCCTGGCACCCATTCAGAGGTGTCGTCTGTGAACCCTTCTCCAGATCCAGATCACAGTATTCCCCATGTGCAATCTCCTGAAGTTTGGCCAGATCGTCATATCTGGATAAATTCATTACCAAGCTCGTCCAAGCCGTCCATTGATCAATCAATGTTTTCAGAAGTGGAGCAGAAAATTCGTTCTGTGTACTCAGTTGTTTTTGATGACGCTGAGGAACTTAGTCCTATGTGCGGACCCATTGTGGGCGAACCAATGAGGATCACTTTGAAAGACAGATATAAACCTTTTGCTATACACGCTGCGAGGCAAGTTCCATACGCTTACCAAGATAAAGTCAAATAGGCTCTGGAGTACATGGAAAAGAGGAAAATCATTGCACCGATTGGTGACGCTCCGTCATTATGGTGTCACCCTGTCGTTATCATTCCCAAACCAAACAGTGACATCCACTTCTGTATCGATCTCACAAAGTTGAACTCTCAAGTTCTTCATACAATTCACCACACCAAAAGTCCAACCGAGGCTGTTGGCGGATTTCATCCTGAGGATCGATTTTTTGCTAAACTCGATTTGGTCAAGGGTTATTGGCAGATGCCTTTGCATCCCGACGCTCAACCCTTACTACCTTCATCACCGTTTTTGGGCGGTACAAGTTTCTGCATAGTCCCATGGGATTTGTTTCCACAGGAGACAGTTTTAGTTATCAAGGTGACGTGGCCATGGATGGCTTAAACATTCATAAAGTTGTTGATGACATCGGCATGGGACACAAAACATTCCGGGGGATTGTTTCGTTAGTGTGTGACGTCCTTGAGCAGTACGCTTGACATGGTCTTACTGTGAGTAAGGAAAAATCTGTTCTAGTCGCAACCTCTATCAAGTTTGTGGGATATTACATCTCTCACGGCTCCATCAAGGTGGACACCTCTAAGTTAAGTGCCATTGAGAAGTTTCCAATCCCAACCACAAAAACTGAACTTCGATCCCTCCTAGGGCTTGTTAATCAACTGGGTGGTTTTAGCTCTCTGATAGCAGAAGCTGCTGGGCCCCTCCGAGATCTTCTCCGCAAACGTTCCGAATTTGCATGGTACCCAGACCACACCATTGCATTTAATGACGTCAAACAAGCTCTTGTCTCTCCACCTGTTCTAGGAATGTTCCACCCATCCTTCGAAACCGCCCTTCAAACAGATGCTTCTCGCCGACATGGCCTTGGGTTTGTTCTTCTACAAAAACAGGCAGGCCAGTGGCGCTTGATTCAGTGCGGGAGCCGCTTTTTCAAAGAGGCCAAAACGCGTTATGCTGTGCTCGAACTTGAAGCCTTGGCCATTTTTTGGTCAATCAATAAGTGTAAAGTTTATTTGCGTGGTCTTTCCAACTTTTTGGTTATCTCTGACCATAAACTGTTGGAATCCCTATTCAACAACTACACATTTGCTGCAATTGATAACCCGTGGGTATTAAACTATCGTTCTCATTTATGAGATTATTCTTTCGAAGTGAAGTGGAGAAGGGGGAAGGACCAACTAATCCCCAATGCGCTCTCCCGAGCGCCTATTCCAAATCCTCTCGACCAAGAGGACTCTAATATTGATGCCGTGCAAGTTAACAACCTCCTCTCGATCACTTCTGGAAGGGATGATCTCATCCTGGATGAATTACGCCAATTTGCTCAGAATGATGCCGACTACAGAGATCTTATTTCTTCAATAATTTCGAAATCCATCCCAAGCCGTTACATAAGCCAGTTTAAGAAAATCTTCTCAGAATTATCGATCAAAGATGGTCTGGTTATTCGTGGTCATCAAATAGTGATCCCTCCCACCGCTGTTCAAGATGTTTTGCAACGCCTTCATGCAAGCCATCAAGGTCTTGAGAAGACCAAGCGAAGGGCTAGGCAGACCGTGTACTGGCCAGGTTTTAACAATGACATTGCTACCATTGTGAATGATTGCGAAGCTTGTCAATTATATCGTCCTTCTCATCCCGCTGAACCGCTAAACCAAGATCCGGTTCCAACCAGGGCGTTTGATGTTGCCACAAGTGATTTATTTCAGTACGGATCCCAACATTATCTGGTCTACGCGGATAGGTACTCGGGATTTCCACTTGTCGCCAAATTTAGTGACGCTCCCTCCTCAAGTGACATTGCCAAAGCGTTCCGAAAATTGTTTTCTCTAATGGGCGTTACCCGAATCTTAAAATCGGATAATGGTCCACAATATCGTTCCGAGGAAATGCAAACCTTCCTTCGAGAGTGGGGTGTTATATGGAAGCCGTCGTCTCCGTACCATCCTCAAGGTAATGGGCATGCCGAGGTATCGGTCAAAATTGTGAAAAGACTACTCCAGAAGACTGGTGGAAGTATGAGCTCCGATGCATTTCACGCTGGTCTCTTGGAAGTGAGGAATGCCCCTCGTGCGGACGGCTTATCGCCCTCCCAAAGGATTTTTGGACACCCTCTTCGTTCCAAAGTTCCAGCAAATTGGCGCTCGTACTGTACAGAGTGGCAGAAAAGTGCCGAGAAGGCCGATATACAACGCCTAGAGTCTGATGTCAAACGGAAAGAATATTACGACCGATCAACAAAACCCCTCGCACCGATCTCACCTGGCTCTCATGTTCTTGTACAAGACCCAACTTCTCTTCGCTGGGACAAAACGGCTCATGTCGTGGGAACAGAAGACAAGAGACGTTACAACCTGAAATTTCCATCCGGACGTCTGTTATGGAGAAACCAAAAGTTCCTTCGGCTTCTCGGAAACCCCGACGACACTCTCGTTAAGGAATCAAGCAATGTCAAACCTTCAAACCTGCGCCGTAGCAAACGCCAACCGAAACAACCCGTTCGTTATGTCGCCAGTACTAAAATTTAAGATCAAATTGAAATTCCTTTCCATTGATCTTTNCCATTGGAAAATAGTAACTTTTTAAACATGAATTAAGCCCAAAAATGAACAGTGACACAATTCCAGCTTACTATCTTCAAACAGCCCCGGTCTTGCTGTATTCAATACGAGATACCATTTTGCTCCCCTCTTCCATTTTTCTAAATTAATGGATTTGGGCACCGTGTATAGTAATGTGAAAGAAGGGTCAGCTTCTCAAAAACATGTTTGAAGCCCCAAACTTGCATCGCTGACACTGGTACCAGCAAACAAAGAAACCTGTCAGAGCTTGCCTAAACGTCCCCATACGACGCCTCATAGCAACGGTTGATCTACAATCAGGATCAAGAGCTCTCTTCGGGACCATGTCCGATCACTACAAAGTTATTATTGTCACACTCCCTCTATTAGACGTCCTTGTATTTCCCGACGTCCACAATTCCAAGGTCCTGTCATGGGTAGGCGATTTGATCAGAAGTCGGAAAAAACTTGGCTGGGAGTCACGTACATTTGGGATATCAGCGCCTGACTGACACCAATGAGGTGGAGGTCGTCTACTTACCGGACACGACCACAGTGGAACAGGCTACCAACTTGGTGCTACAGGTAATGATTAAAAAGCTACTACACCAAAATTGGTCTCGCGTAACGTTTGTGGACATGAGAGTGAGTTTCCTTTCATATTGTAAAGCACGGCTGCAAAATGTCCTAGTTTTGGTCAAGGGGTACGCAATAAACAGACCTAGTGATACAGCACTCTCTCGAGTACTAAACGTAGCCCTCAAATTTTGAGTTCACTCCAAAGTTGGTGGCAAAGTCTTTGATCTTTTGACCTTCATGGAGCCGTGTCAGGAATTTTGTCACCATGTTTTGACATGTTGTGGAAGGTATGTTATTGAAGTTGCTAGATAAAAATGGGCACAATTTGAAAGAAAATAGGTGTCTCAACCTTTCTGATGGTGAAATATGTTAAAAGTGTCCGTTCTTACTACAATTTTGGAGGCAATCTACGCCAGCCATAAAACTCGCCTTCAGAATACGCCTAGCTTTGTTTCTGACCTCAAGATTGCGCTCGCTTGTATTTTTGAACAATTTTTGGCGTCAAACTATCATAGGGTAACGCAAAGAAGTAGTTGAAGCAAAAATTGTCAGTCTTACGGGAATGTTGTTAAAACACATAAACGTTTATTTTGCCATATTAATTTTGATTCTCTATTGATTAAAGCTAGAGGGCACGCCCTCTAATTAAAGCCTACTGTGCAATCCTACTCAAGCATGCAAAATCTCTGAGGGTTTATTGGAGCTCTTCTGCTTTTCCCTCTGATATGGAAGAACTTGGTTCAAGTTTTTTAAAGGCTCCTGAATATCATAGATCAATGTTCTTCCTTCTACATATACTAAGCGCAGCAAGGACGCCGTTCATGAATTCCCTGAGTGAACTGGAGCCTGTACAGGGTTGAACGGATATTTTGAGGCAATTATTTCAGACAATTCGGCCAATTATGGTTAGCAAGCCAAATTGGCAAGTATAACGTTCACTTTGATTGTACTTTAGGATAATAAACGCTTTATATATTCTCCATGGCGGCGATTACGGTTGTCGGAGCTATCCGTGGCTAAATTCACTGTGGCGGAAATAACCATGGTGGAGATTGCCATTGGCGGAGTTATGCTTAGCCGAACTCATTGAGGCGGAGATCATTGTTGGGGAAACATATGGGAACTGTGTCAAGCACCATGGAAGTTAATGGCAGGGCTACGTCAAGATAGTGCTTGATGTAATTTGGTAGAGGCCAACGTGTAATTTGCACCCAGTCCTAACTATGAACGCTTAATCAATATGGTCGTTAGAAAATAAACACTGAGCTATTTTGTAACTGCATGAATCAAACAGTGTGGATTAATCCCTCTACTGTGGTGCTCTTATACTTCCTGGGACATCTTTCCTGGATAAATTATAGTTCCATAGTTCAATGTTCCATCAAATTTCAGAACACTTCCTCGACAGCACAAAACCTCCATGGACATCTTCCTCTTGTTGGCAATGTGGGGGATTGTCCCATTGCACCTCCAGGCTAGGTGCGACCGGAAAATCACCTGACAGATGGTGACAGTGACAAAGACCTTGGGTCTTTTTCTTAACGTCGCGTAGCCACTTTTCTTCAAGCTTTTTCCCCCAAGAAAAAACAATAAAACCTCTGATGCTTATCCGTTACTGATGATTTGAGTCCAGTATTTTAAGCCAGTGTCTTTAATCAAGTGTTGGGGCGATTCCGCGTGCATCAAGTCTTTTAATCAATTTTAGGGAAATTGGTGGAACTGAAGTTGTTTAGAAACGATGCGAGACCAGACTCGTCAAAAACGATAATTGATATTTACTTAGAATTTTGAAAGAATGTCTTTTTGCTTCCTGATCTGGCGCTATAAAGAAATCCCAGTCTCTATCTTGCCCAAAAAGTGCCCGAATATTTGAGAGTGCTGTTTGAAATCAGGAAGTCGAAAAATATGTAGGTCAAGTATTTGGATTTGGGCGCGAATCTACCGAAAATGTTTATAAAAAAATACGCACTCAAATTTTAACTTTTTTAACAGCCAGCAAACTTGTCACCAACAAGGATTCATAGCATTTTGTTGTGGCAAGGTACCGTGTGCGACAAAAAAAATCTTTACACTGTCAATTTGGAACTTCATCAAGATGTATTTCGGCAACCAGTAGAAGTACATGAACAAAAAATTAAACCTAGCTTAATATAATGTCTTGGCTACCCTAATCTTTGATGTCCCCCCCCCCCCTTCTTAGCAATGACGGTCTCAAGGCGGTCGCCCGCGGAAGCCCTGCACCCGGGCGGATGTAGTCTGCCAAATGGCGTCCCAATATTGGGTGACATCGGTCTTGAGGGCGTCAATATTTGGGTGACGAATGGTGTAGGCCTTGGACTTGACGTGCACCCAAAAAGTGAAATCAAGGGGTTGGCAGCTGGCAAGTAGGGGGCCACAACCTCTTTGGCCAGAACAGCATGTTGTTCTCCAACCACTTCTGGGCCTTTTTGGACGTATGTGCAGGCGTCCCATCCTGCTGAAGCACAACATTCATGTCTGGGTAGTTGGCCTGGACCCATGGCAAACACTTCTCCTCCAAGGCCTGCACATAGTTGGCCCTCCATGTACCCGTACCCAACGGGAACCAGATGAGGGGGCGGCCTTTCCGTCCGAGGCCACAAATGCCAGGGACATGACGGACGCAGGGTGCTTTGTGGTGCTGAGGGTCCAGACTGTCTTGTTGACCTCCCCCAAAGGACAAATACCGGTCATTTTGGCGGTTTTGCATGGGGATCCATGTCTTCTCGTCGCTGAAGATGACAACGTTATTGTCCTTGGCTTCTCATGAAGTTGTTCAACAGAGCCTTGCAAGTGTGGAGATGGGTCTCTTTCATGGCTGGTGTCAAGAGTTGCCACTCCACCCTCATAAGGCTTTGGCTCCAGCCTTGTTAATTGTGCTGCAGATGGTCGTTTCTGAGAACGCGAAGTCCTTGGCGTGCACGCGCATTGCCTTTAAAGGGCAGCCTTCGCAGCTTCCTTGACCTCCTCCACGTCCAATTTCATTTTTCTATCGGACCCGAGCTTCCTGTCCACCGCCTCCAACTTCATAAAGAGCGTGCACGATTGGCCTGGAGACGCCCAACTGCTTTGCAATCTCTGTCAGTCAGTTTAGACGGCATCCAAAAGTGCGCATGTTTTTTTTTTAATTATTTTTTTTTGTGCGGACTTCCTTACCGTTTTTACCGGAATTGGAATCCAGCAGTTCAAGACGAGAAGATTATTATTTTATATGACTTTTATTTATATATACTTATTTGATCGACCAACGAATTGGAGTTGGCAGACTTGGTAATCCTTGAATATAAGGTTGATCGGAATTTTAGTCAAACTTGTCCAAGTCTGACTTAAATCTGGCATCTGGAGTCATCCTACATAAACCCTACGAATATTTGAGGGCAGCAAATTGAACAATGAAGGAGCCAGAGAAAGAAGAGAGTTGGACTTCTTTGTTTTAACTAGCCTGGATTCTCAGAGGCTTAAAGGTGCTCTCAAAAACGCACATTAAGCCTCTACTCACTACAATTGACCCTAAACCCTGGTTGGGAAAAGCTCATGAATGCTTTTGAAAACGTACAATATCAGATACCCTTTCGGACCTTCTCTGAGTACTGTACAATCCCAACCTTTCTAACCTTCTCCAATATGAGAGCTCTTCTCATATCTTCAATGTTCCTAGTAAAACATCTTTGGACCTGCTTGCGCTTTTGCAAACCTGCTAAACTAATTGGAGCCCAAATGGGAGGGAGCATATTCAAGATGCGGCTGAACAATCGACTTGTACAGAGTTAGCTCATGACACTATTCTGGTTACGTACTATACTGCGATAAATCCAACCACATAGTTGAAAAGCCTTACCAACTTTCAACTGGATATGCTCATCGAACTTTCCATTATCTTGGAGGACTACACCTAAATCCTTCATGGATGAGACCGCTCAATGTCCTTACCTCATCATCTAATATGGAGTGTTTTAATGGCGTCAACCCTAAAGGTCATTGAGCGGAATTTCATTCCATTCAAGGCCATGTTACTCGCAGCAACACAAGAATAAATATTGGTCTAGGTCCTTTGCAAGACAACCAGAATCCTGACCATTCCTACCACTACCATTTTATTCATATCAAGCATGGAAGAGATACTGACATTACTACTACCAAGCTTCTGAAGCAGAGCAATGAAGATGATGAAAAGGAGAGGACCCAAAATGGAGCCCTGAGGGACACCAGACTTGATATCATGTATGTCACTAAGCAATCACCTCAACCTTAACTAATTTTTCCTACCACAATGAAACTCTTTAGCCAATTGAGAACCTTGCCTTGGATCCCAATTCCATGGAGCCTGTTAACTAAAAGGCCTTATCTAACATTGTCAAAGGCCTTGGCAAAGTCGTGATAAACTACATCGACTGATTCATGCCTCTCCCAGTCCCTCAATAACCTGCTCTATATGCTCAATAGTTGGTAACCGTGTTAAAATGGCTCGGAACCATGTTGGCTAGGAGGGAAGGACCTTCATGTATATCAAGAAATTCAACAAGTTTGAACTTCATGATCTTCTCAACACCTTCGCAATATTCGAGAGTGAGAGAAATTGGCTTGTAGTACTGGGGAGTGACTTATCCCCTCTTTGAAAATTGGACAACATGAACCTTCATGAGCGAAGAGGGGAACTTGCCCTGGTCCAAGATGCAACGCATCAAGTACGAGAAAACAGGAGCAAGAACCTCTGAGCATCTCATCAGAAACTGAATTGTCACTCCATCAGGGCCAGGGGAGCTCGAAGTCTCAAGTCCCTGATGGCCTCTAAAGCATCCTAAATCTGTGACTACGAGATCATTCTAAATGCTCAGCGTTGACAAGCCTTGCCCCGCCCAACACCCTCATAGAGCAACTGTTACTCTTACCAACTCAGTGGAGTTGAAAACACACTAGAGAACTGATCTCCAAGTATGTTGGCCATAGTCCCTACATTGTCTCTATGCTTCCCCATCGACCTTAAACGGCCCTTACAGGGTGTTTGATCTTTTCTCTTAGAGTTGGCATAAGAGAAAAGCGCCTTCGGATTCGACCTCACCGCTTGAACAACTCTACTTTCCTTCAATTCTGATCTGTCTCAATGGAGGCCTTAATTCTACCTTGGATAAATCCAACTTTCTTGAAGGCTAGCCACAACTTACTGGATTCAAAGTGCTCTGGAGTCTTTTTGCTAGTTTGCAACTCTTTTTGAAACAAATTCTTCTTATACTTTGGAATTTTAGAATGGCCCCGCCTGTGAAACACATTTCAGAGATTGCTTACCTGAAAGAGCCGTCCTCAAAAATAGAATCATTTTGTCGAAGGCTACATCTAATGGACGATTCATTTTTTCAGCATTGAAATAAGATCAAGCTCCCGTAACCTTTGTATAATCAACTGCCAATGTTCATCTTTGGAATTTGAACTTAGCCAGACCAGACCGCTCTTTTGGCCGGTCTTACTCTAGAGCATGCCGGCTTTTGAGTTATGGTCGACCCTAACTCGATGCAGTAAAGATTATCTGACAGATTACTAGGCGTTACATGGACATACTGGATCAGATCAGGGTCATTGGAGAAAAAAACAAGTCAAGAACGCTAATCGCTCTGGTGGCCTACACCAACATTTGGGAGAAATTGCGCAAGATCGCAAACTCCTCCAGCTTTTTGAATGACTGAGATGTCGATTTCAATACGGAAATACCCATCTGGACTGCGACATATATGGATAGAGATTCTTCTTTGCCGCTTTGCAAAAACCTTCAGAGTTCGGTTGATGTTCTACTATCTTATACGATGATGATGATTCTAGGTAGCTGTGGCCGTATGGCTTGAAATTAATTTACTTAGAAAGATCGATCGAGTTTTAAGAAATCTTTCGATATTTGGTTATCCTACGTTTTCAAGCCAAAGCCGGTAGTTTGGGGAAAGGCAGTTTTGGTTAAATGTTTTATCTGTTTCATACCATTAGTTCTTGCCATTGTCCTTGAGAATGTCCCCGGAAGGCAATGCAATGAACGTTAGTGGAGCGTGGTATGTTGTTTGTAAGGTCCTTCTGTAGAGCCTCAGCTTAGCATAAGCATCTACTTTTTCATTCAAGCTCATGTCCCACGTGGGCCTTATCGCAGTGGAGTGGCATGACCATATTGTTGACATGGACCCAATGAGTTCAGGAGTGTTGATGCACTCCTCAACTACTTTGGATATTGAGATAATTTGTTAGCCGTAATAAGGCCTTGATTGCACGCCTGACTGTCAAGTTGTCAGGAAATGAATACCTTTTTGTGTGCTTCTGTTGACGATGACTAGGAGGGATCTCGGAGCAATTCGTGATGGCAAACTACGGGGTGACGAACGACTGACGCGAGGTGTTCGTCACTTATAACAAGTCCTTGAAGAGGGTCAGCAATCATTCTCAACAGACAATGTGGTAACCCATCCTATCTCCATTGTTGGTTTTTGCTTCCATCAGTAAAACAGAGAATCCCTCTATTTTTACCCGGAGCACCATTTGTCGAAACTGGCTGAGTTGAAATAAAGAAATTATTACCCTACACCAGTGTTTTGTGTCTCAATTTTCGATCGTATTCCATCGTAGAGGATTCATCGGATTGGTCTAGGTAGCTCGTCCATAGTAAGAGGTGACCTCGTTTTTGGCCGTTACCCACCCCATCCCAGATTTGTTTGTTTTCTGCCGCTAAAATCCTTTGGGCAGCTTTGGCTTCCCATGTTCTCGATGAATAAATCAAGAGGAGGAAGTCCCATGATGAGATCTCAAGACCCGGGTTGGGGGTGCTCTTCGATAATATGGGTTGTTAGTAACATGGCCGAGCCTTTGGAGCCGGTCCAGTTGCATTCTCTTGAATTTAGCCCTCTTCCCCCATACGATGAACCGTATGAGATCATGGGCCTAATTATAGCAGTGTACATCCAACTCATATTGGCCGGGGTAGGGCCCCAGAGCTGACCTATACCTTGCTTTAGTTTCATGAAGAAGTCGCTTGGCTTTCTTGCATTTGTTGGTAATATGTGCAGAAAAGCTCAGCTTTTTGTCGAGCTCAACCCCTAGGTAAGTGGCAGAGTCTGAGAACGGGATCTCAGACCCATCAATGATTAGTTGTTCGGGGAGACTCATCCTTGTAAGGGTGTTGAAAAGTACCACAACAGTTTTGGCAGCACCAAATGTGAGTCGCATTCTGTGCAGCCCCATTGTGTCACTTGATCCACTGCCTTTTGGGCAATAGTCATGATTGTCTTTTTGTCAATACCTTTGATGAGTAGACACGAATCATCCGCAAAGCCTCTTATCTTAACAGGACCCTGTTAAAAACAGATTTAAGAGTTCGTCAAAAGCCAGATTCCACACGAGAGGGCTCAGAACCCCGCTTGGGGTGTGCCCTTTGTGAGGTGCCTGACCTAGTGATCCCTTTATAGTGGTTGTGATTGACCTATTGTTTAAAATAGTATTCAATACCAGTTTACAATAGAGTCAGATATGTTCTTAGCCTTCATTCCACGTATGGCGGAGGACGGGTTAAGATTGTCGGAATGCCCCAGAAATATCCAAAAATATCCTAGAGCATATTGGTCCGCGCAGGATTGCGCTCTCAATATCATCATGTCGATAAAGCGGAGTCGCAGCTGCTGCCTTTACGAAAGGCATGCTGATTTCGGTTTATAGGGACTTGGGTCAGGTAATTTTTCTTCAATCTCAGTTAGAACCACCCTTTCGAGGGTTTTAAAGATGATTGAGGTGAGTGAAATAGGTCTAAAAAGACTTTACTTGATCGTATGAGAGTTTACCTGGGCTTAGGGATAAAACGACCTTTGACTCCTCCAAACCTTGGGTATGTACCCAGTTTAATAGAGGATTTGTAGAGAAACACAAGTCTGTCGATTCCAACAGTCCTTCATGTGTTGAATTACTCTTGGTTTAATGTCGTCAGGTCCACAGCTTTGTCAGGGCGCTGAAAGACTTGATGACCATTTTACTTTTTCAATATTTATGAAATCTATATCCGTGCCGGACATGTCATCAATGCTGGTGAAAGTGTTTACAGGTGTTGGTTCCTTTAGTTCCACACTTCCTGGGAAAGGTGTATCTAAGAATTGATTGATGCTATCCTCCGGGTGATTCTGTGGAGCCATAGCCCCAGAAAGGAGACCCACTGTTTGGTTCTCCTGCCCTGGATCACCTTGTTAGAGTTTTGCAACGTCCTTTATGTCTTTGTCTTCGAATAAAAAGTCTCGCCAGGAGTTTCTTTTTGCCTTTCGTACCTCTCTTCTGAACTCCCGCTTGGAGTCCAAATACTCTTTCCAGGTCTCCTCGCAGTCATTCTTCTTGAATTTCCTGTGTAATGATCTCATTTGCTTTCGAGTCGAAACTATTTCTTCTCTCCAGTAATGAGGTCTTTTCACTTTGTTGCATATGACTATATCCTTGGTAGCTTTACGAAGCGCCTGGTTGATACTGTCCGTGAAGTTCTCGGCTAGCACATCAAGTATCCCTGGATCTACGAAAATTGGATTGGTCTTAGGGTTTCATTTAACGATTGGTTAAAAACTTCCCAGTTAGCATTTCAGATCTCTCACTGTCTTCTTCTGTAATTTAATATTTAGCTCTAACTTAAATTTGATAAGTCGATGGTCTGATGCTGTCATGGCATCAGACACTCCCAGCCAGAGACCAGATCAATGTTCTTAGTGAGAGTGACATCGATTCGGGTCTGGTTGTTCCGGGTAACTGTACCAAAAGTAGGTTTCGTGCCAATGTTTTCGACATTTCAAATTATGCCCGAAGATAAATTCCTCCATTTTCACCCCGCGGGGGTCAGTTTCAAGTCCCATATCTGGCTATGCGAGTTAGTGTCCGCACAACAAATAAGTGGAATATTATTAACGTTACAATACTCTACCGCTTTAAACAATTCGTCCGGGACTATGTTGTCCAGGGAGCAGTGCCATCGAGGTAGAGACTGACGATAAGAATCCTGGGACACTCTGTAGTGTGGGTGTCCAATAGGCATGCAGTTACATCTCTTGACGAGAGGTTGTTAACGTACCAAACATCAAGCCCCGGACTTGTAATGATGCACGTTCGTGGTTTGTTGACGTGGTAGAAGAGTCCTATATTATGAGGAAAACCTGATATTTTACCTTTATAATGATAGGGTTCTTGCATACAGTATATGAATTTCTTTTTGCCCACAACTTTATCCCGAACGAGGTCATAGCTGCAGTGCTGTGTTGTGTGTTTGGTGGGATATATCAATGAAGAACGACATATTGCTAGAAGAAAGAGGAAAAGGTTCGCTATTTCGTAAAAAGGTCCCAGTAAAAACCTCTTTTGTATTTATTTAAGTCCTCAAGTTATAACCGGAGTTATTCCTTGAGATATTCCTTAATAGTGGACTGCCCGTGGGGCGGCTTCAGGTTCCGAGGATCCCTAGGCTTTCCCTTACGGGCAGACATGGTTTTATTAGCAGTAGAGCCTGCTTCGGCTTTTCGGCTTGTTGCTTCTCCGCAAGCTCCTTTGCCCTGAATTCCACTCCACTCAGCTCTGTCCTGGTCTCCGGTGCTGGGATTCCGGCGGCTCTGGTCGAGCCCATCGCGGGAGACTGGACCTCCACGAGTCTTTGAGCATTGGCTTTGGCCGTGGCCGCAGTCGCCGCGTCACGACGGGTATTGGTCTGTTCCCTCTCAGGTCTGACTTCAACTTGGGGAGCAGCAGAAGAGCCCAATGGGAGCCTTGATGGAGCAATTAGGGGGTTAATTGACGGTGAGGTCTTGATTTGGCTTCATAAGGCTTTAGCCCCTGGGCCTCCATTGCTGTGCGGTACTTCTGTCTACCAGTTTTTGGCAGTTTCCAGAAATCCTCCTCGCTTGGTATAATTGTGAGGTCGTACTTCGACTGTTTGGCTACGGGAGCTGTGGCCGTTTGCACTTTTGAGTCATACCCTTCCTCTTTCGATTATCTGAGATTGACACATTGACAGACCTTGAACCAAGAAACAGCGTCTTGCCCTTGGCCATAATGGCGTTCTTGAGCTCCTCGTCGATCCCAACTTGGAGATGGGCCGGAAGCCTCTTTTCCTGACTTAGAGGTCCATTTCACGTCCTTCACATTGAAGACTTGAAATGTTCCTGAAAGACAATTTTGGACAAGAATCATATCCATAACCTTATCCTTAATATTCTTTATACAACCTGGAACATGGATGAACATCTTATGAAGGCTTCCAAAGTCCCCACGTTTCCATGCCTTCAGAGAGGCACCCATGTCATCAGTGTATTTGGACGTGAACTGGTCCAACCAAGCCGCCGATTCAGCGTCCAGACATCCCACTCGCCCGCATCCAGAGGGGCAAAGTACGACCATTGTGATTTGAATTTTAGGCCGCCCGATTTCATCATCTCCTCGAAGATAGCCGATTCCAAGGCGGCCTGGAATTTGTCCCAGGTGGGTTCGGTAATTTTGCGCCGGTGTCCTCATTAGCGCAGATGAATCTTTCGTGGGGGTAGGTTGTACCCGTCACTTTTGCTGCCACAGCCGCGAAGGATTTGACCTCCTTGTTGGACTGTAAGGCGTTGTCCTCCCCCCGGGCACTGAGGTCATTCAGTGCCGAGTTGGCCATTGGTGGTTCGTCTGTTGGGTCCTCCATGATGAGAGTTTCACAGGCGTTTGTTCTTGGGAGCTTCCGGTTTGGACCATGTTCTCCCTCGGTGGTGAGTTTGGGGTAAATCTGCCTCTTTCGGCTCCGGATTGGTCCATGGCTTCAGGAGGCGTTTCTTTGTTGTCCAGAAGCTTGCCCTGGGTTGGGTTCTCCCCCGGCGAGCTTCTTTGGCGCTTTGAGAATGGATTGGCTGGGGTCCGGCAGTCCGGCGGAACCGGCGCGGGTCCCGGTACGGGGGTTGACTTATCGTGCTCCATGGATGCCAGGGAGCACGATTGACGGGAAATTTGAGTGATATCACACACTGAAGACTTTATAACGTTAAATAATAGATTCCGCACGTGGGAACTAGTTGTTTACGTTTTGGAGTCCCTACCAGAGGTTCTTCAAGCTAAATCTAAATAGCTGATTTTCCGGATCGAAACCCATCACTACCCCATACAGAGATTCTGCGTCAGCTGACATCAAGAAATGTCTACAATGCTGCCACTTTGCCTTTTAAATACGCCTGGCCGTAACTTCATTGATAACTATAGGGGATGTCAAGTAAAGGAAATTTTAAGGAAAATGTGGTCCGGCACCCTGATTTTGGGCATTTTGGGGAGAGAGAACTAAGACAAACATTACAGTCAAGTCACCCCATTCGCCCATTGTATTTTCAATAATCAAGTGATTTTGAGCAAGTTGTGGTACAAAACCCTACTAAATGAGCATGTTTGGTGTTAATCAGCTAACGCACAATCTAATTGGCTCAATACCACAATGCTAATGGCCTAGACAAGCATGTAAAATGGAAAAAATGTCAAAATCCAATGCATGCACAGTGCGGTTTGGCTGGTCATGTTCTCTTTGATTTTACTCCATGGAATAACGTCAGTTGTCCATGAACGCGTTTCCTTGACTAGCCCTATACCTAGGCACCAGATTTTGGACAGCACCTAACATTAATATTATCTGAAGAAATCTATTTGCTTTTAACCATACCTAACCTAATCTGACCTAACCTAACCTTTCAGCTGTAAGAACCTGGGGCGCCTAGGCAGTGACCAAATACAAGTCTCCCAAGGCAATGCCAGTTCATGGAAACATATGATTGAAAAGAAATGATAATTGTGGTAGAAGTACTTACTTTGGTCAACTGTATTACCAAAGAAGGGGAAAAATACTCAAAAGCTGAATATCATACGTTAAAATCTTTTCAAAAAGCGTTAACAACATACATCAGAAGGATAGGGCGTGAATAGGCGTGACCCAAAACCACCAGAAGTATCCAAAGTAATGAAGAAAATATCAAACCAAAGGAAACTTTGGATAAAAGAACAAATAGAGAGTATTAAGTGACGTGTGATCTCGCTTGGCTTTCTTGGTGGGAAAAATGATCTGCTTTGGGGTTGATGGATTCTTTTTCAATCCAATCAGGGGAAGCAAGATGGATCGAGATTGGTGTCGTTCAATAGGTTAATTAGATCGGCAAACAGAGCTTGACCGTTTTTCGTCAACAGCTTTTGTTCACAAACATTGAGATCTTCAGCTCCTAAAACAACTTCAATTATCCGAATCCTCTCTTTGACCAAGGAACAATCGTTCAAAAATACAGAAACCACCTGTAAAAAAGAGGGATTAACTTCAGTAATTATTGAACAATTCATTTTTGGTCTGGTTTCTCACCGGCTTTGCTGCAAAATTTTAAAGCTATTTCCGTTTTTTTCAACCAGAGATTTATTATTTCCAGGAACAAAATATTACTAATGGAGCAAATTTCCCTAAGTATCTAAACTTTGAGAGCACTGCTCCAAATATGGAATATGCATCTGTTGAGTATGAAAGGATAAGAGTTTTCTAATGGTATATGGGCGTTTGAGCTCCTTCATCACAAACAACTTGTGACAATAATTATTACTTCACCCTCAGGAAAGACCTCACTTTCGTCCATTTAAGCTTTTCAGGCAGCAACTTATGTTGTAATTTAAATGCTGCAAAGAAGCTGGGACTCAGCAAGCCTCGGTTCAAACCAGGATTTGCTAATTGGAAAGCAGATACTCTACCAATACAGTGCCGCAGCTAACAATTATGGCATTTAGCATCCGCTCCCCATCATACCATTAAAACACACCTTTTTTCCAATTTCACTGATAAGGTTAGGCACAAATATAATCATAGTTATAAAAGTTTGTATAAAAACAAAATAATTTGCATTTTGAGAGCACCTTTAAGCCTTTGAGAATCCAGGTTAGTTAGAACAAAGAAGTCAAACTCTCTTCTCTCCCGGGCTCCATCAGTGTCCAATTTGCTGCCCTCCAATATTAGTAGGGAGTATGTAGGTCTTGTTGATCCGGTAGCATCTTGCAACTCAGACTAGGAGGACAAGTTTTTGACCAAAATTCCATATCAATCCTATATTCAAGGGCTAGCCAGATCTACCAACTCTAATTTGTTGCGGATCAGATATCACGTATAGTTTAGTACATAAATATGTTTTCATCTTGAACAGTTGAAGATCCCATTCCCAGTAGCAATAAGGAAGTCAGCAAACGAAACATTTTTAGTTTACAGTAAACTGAAAAGACAACCGCACTATAAACTTTCCATTCACCTCTTTTATGCTTTTTGACCCTAGCCCCACCTCATTAGACTGATCCGTCTCTTCTATCAATGAGTTGCGCAATGGGGATTCAACGGTGACTGGGCAATTTTCCTCAGTGGAAGGATCAGATTCAATGGACGTATTGTCGGATGCTTGCAACATGGCCAAAACATGCATGTGTTTGCTCAAGTTGCTATGAAAACCAAGGAAAATTGAATACTCTATAAGATCCATTATACTTATACCACACTGTTAGTTCGCATACATATAAGAATATTGCTGCCAGGTACATGTGTAAACATGAGCACGCATTTTTTGGTCCGTGCAGCTATCACAACGAACTTGGCACCAATTGCTGTTGCATGGGAAGCGGTTTACCCTCATCTTGTAGACAATCTCTTCACCTATTGAATTTTGCTTCATAAGTGTGACACAATTTGCATTGACTCGTTCAAGCAAATTGCTGGAGATCTCAGCATCAGTTGGGTGGCTCTTGTTCATGTCAGACTGGATCTTAGATTGCCCAATCCTCCGGATCCCCTCTTTTGCCATGAGATCTTTGCGAATGAATGTTTTGTTGACATTCTTCAACCCCAAACAAAATCGGGCAATATTCATATTGGGTTTGAACACCCTCTTTATTGTCCGGTGGTATCACTGAACGTGAAGATTGTGAGATGGGGCGCCAAGGGTGGAAGGTCTTGCCCATGCGTTCAAGGGGGCTTGCCGTCCATCAGGCCCATAGTTGGTCACGAAGTACACCCAGGATGTTCTTTCTTCTGAAGCTTCCTAAAGTGAAGATCATATTATCACGTTTTATTATCATATAAAAATAAAAACCTTTCATTATGTATACTTTAGTAGAGGCTTAACAATGATGTGAAACTAAGGCATCAGAAATCTGAATGGATCTAAGCATACAGCAGACCAACTTTATTTCTACTATTTTATTTCTACTCCATGCATTTCATCATTCTTCAAAATCCTATGATTAATAGAAGTTAAAACCTTCTCATAAAATCATACCTATTTTGATTGAATGCTTAGCATTTTTTGAGTGAAAGGCGCGATTTCGGCTATTTGTTGAAGGCCTTTGATGTCCATCAACATTTCCGGGTTTTTGATATTCTTGGTCCAATTTTTTGCAAGGTGCCAATGGCAAACGCTCCAATTATTAATAGGGTTTATAACCTCCCTCTAGGAATTAACGAATGTGTGGCTAGTGTCACTTAGCAAAGTTTTAAAACTTGCGCAAGCTTTGGGAGTGACACGCTGAAGAACCTTGAGGGCGGTCAACAAAAACCACCTGGTTCTCATTTTCTATGAGTGCTTGAAATATCGGATTTCCCTCTCCACGGCTGTAAACAAGGGGCTGACTGGCATTATTCAATTAAGATTTGAAGGCCTTAAATGATGGATAATCTTACTAAATTGTTCCTGCCTGAGCCTGAAAGTTAGCCCATTTGTCATGTCCACGGAATTCGCCAACTAGTAGAAAAGAGATAATCCCTCCAAAATTAGGTTTTGTTCAAGAGCAGGCAATTCAATGAGACAGGCCGCCATTAAATGGACTATCCGAGTCCGATTTTGGCGCTTTAGTTGCGTGATTACAAAAACGTTGGATGGATGGTTTTGATGCACACCCTGACAGTTTTTATGAAGCCCCACCATTTTTACTTTCAATATAACAAGACCAAGCCAAACCAGACACAGGCTGAAAGGAATCGAGGGGTCAATAACTGACAATTATTAGGTTATTTGTTTTAAAGCTGAAGATGGCATGTTCAGTTTCATACATGTATACACACACACAACAACCATACAATAAAGCCCTGTGGACATATCAAAAAGGTTTTGTTTGCCTCGTTCCTAAGGCAAAGGTCTTTAGATATGTTTACTTATGTAACAATGATCAATAATTTTTGATAAGCTATAATACTATTCTAAGTTTGTGAAGTGAGTAAAACTTCATTCAAGTTAATTCACAAAGATAATGGGTGGTGCTTGTCACATTTTTCAGAGAAATTCTAGCTTTGCCTGTTTCACACATTCAAATACTGGCTACATAGTTTCATTTTCTTTACACTCAATCCTAGTGCCCTGTTTTAAAAGAGTGTAACAGTGAGGTCAGAGCACCATTGCAGTAACTTTTGAACCTTCAATTCTGTTCCAGTTTACATGGATTCCAGATCCAAGCCAAACACACTTTGTAAATTTTTGTACTTTAAGAGTTAGTTCTAAGGCTTAGGTTACTCTTTAGGCATCCTTATCTGCAATCACAGCAACAGCAGATTCAAACTAGGTATTTTTGAATAGAAATATTAGAAAGTGGCTCAACAACTAGCATTTGAAACATCTGAAGTATGTTTAAGGGTGCCTGAAGGGTAGCTAAAGCCATATATGACATGTAAAATCAGAGAATATTATGTAAATGCGTTTGGTTTGGATCTGGGGCCCACGTAAAGTCATTGTTTTGGAAAGGAATTAAAATTAAATTGCTACGGGTCAATCCATTCCTATCTAATCAAAAACGAGAGGTATGTACAGCAAGGTTAAAAAAGTCCGTCATTGTCTTTGGATGAATCATGGTGTTGAGGATGGCAGTGATGATTCCGTAACGCAATGCTAAAATTTTATAATCATTGAACTAAAGTACCAAAATAGGACTCTGATAGTCCGTTTGAGACGGGCTATGGAGTAATTCTTTTTTTTTTTTAATTTTCCCGACTTAACAACGAGAGGCCGACATTAGCTTGATGTCTATGAAAAGTGACAACAAAAATATCATATTTGTCTTAGAATAGTAAATTGACCGAATGCCTAACACGATGATGTTGAGTGCAAAAATTCCGTCCATGGTCAACTCGCTTGGGTTGACTAATGATGACTCGTACACTCATATATCACGATTACGACATACCCCCTTAGAAAACCATCCTTGGTGCGTTTCCTTTACCTAAGACTGATGTCCGGATTGGTACTGAGTTTCCATCTTTCCGCAAAAAAATCTTGATGTTGGAGTTCATCCCCTCCTTTCAAACCTTTTTTTTTTCTTCTTTCAAGTGATCTATGGGCGAACTAAAATCTCCGGGTATGTGGGATACCTTTATGCTTATCTTTGCAATCACATAGTTTTTACCATGGATATGAGTTTCCTTTTGAACCAGAGTGCAAAAGATGGTGCAATCTTGTTTGATCTCAAAGACTGCTCCCATCCGGGTTATCGTCATCAAGGTTGTAAGGCTTGTGGGGCGATAGCCATGTAGGTCGTAAATCTACAAGGCCCTCTTGCATAGTTGTATTGTGATTAATTAGTTGTGGACTATATGCTGTACTTTACTGTTTATCTTCTTTGGTCGTGTGCACACGTTTTAATTCTGATTCCATGTTACTCATTATTGGTATAAAGACGATTCGCTAGGTCTTTGTAGAACCCTCTACGTATGTCGTCTCTGTCTTTCCGAAGTCCTAGTCGACGAAGTGGGGGCATCATGTACAACTTCATTGTCTTTCGACTTCCGAAAAGCAGGAACAGCAATCACGACACTTGCTATTTCCGGGTCCACTTCACCATCTTCCATCACAGCTTCCTGGCAGGGTCAGCTTTGATCAGGAGGTTGGAACTCCACACCCGGTAGGCCTCCCAAGATGGGTCTGTCTGCGTCTCATCTAGGCCTCCAACACGTCCTATCCACCGTGGGGAATCTGGATCAGCTTTTTCTGTGCTGTGCGGTTCCAAGAGCGCAACTTGACGGGTCGTTCTTTCTAGCACTTGCCGTTCGTCTTACGAACCATGACAGTAACGACAACATTGTCCGGACTTTTTCGGACACTCTCAATCCTTGCCAGATTACATGCATTTTTTCCAACGTCTTTGGTTTAAGGAGTACTACGTCCTCCTCGTTCAATAGCGGGGGCAAATGTTTTGGCCATTTCGGGCTGACACTAAGCTCTTGCAGGTACTGTTTCAACCATTGGTCCCACAATCCATTCATTAGTCGTTTACGCTTCATCCACATATTGGCATAATCCAAACACCCTAAGTTTGATACGTCTGGAGGCACGAATTCCGACATTTTTCTACCATGCACTAAAAGGTTTGGATTCAAAGTTAGCAATCTCTTCTGCAAGGCAATTCTCAACTGGCGTTTTAGCATGCCAACCATCCGCTCTGTAACTCCATTTGTCCATGGAGCTTCCGGAGTGCTGTACTTCCATTGAATGGTTGCATCTCCTAGAAATGATTCGCCGATGACTTGGGGGTAATTTACATTGGCTTGCAAATCATTCAAATGCTTATCGGCATTTTTGAAGTATTTTGCTTTGTCCGAATATATTACTGACGGTCTTCCACAATGACCAATGAAGCGTTAAAAACACTTAGGAATTCCCGGGTTGTGCAATCATCCACTGTTTCTGCGTGTGAAAGCAAGTTAATAATACAATCCAGACCTTAAAAGATTCTGGATGAACACATTGCTCTCTTAGATCCTTAACAGTTTGCCTTCTTTGACTCTCCCTTTGGTGCTTCCCGAGTTTATCTACTCTTATGTTGAGTCTTGCCAAACAGTCATGGCGACAGATTAAAGGTCCCATGTAGTCAATCCCTACGTTTGTCCACGGCTTGGGATTGTCCAACCTCAGTGGTGGCAGTGGTAGCATTCTACGTAGGTGAATTAAATTTTACAAATCTGCTACGCGGTATTTTACATTTACGGACGGCACTTTTGACATAGCCAAACCCACCCAAGACCCAATACCTTTGCCTAAGCAAATCAAAAGTTTGTTTTTGACTTGCGTGCTTTCGCGACTGGTGCATGCAAATCACCTTCTTTATTGCGACATGTCCTTTCGGCAACATCATCTGATTCATGAACTCTTGGGTGAGAGCTGATGACAAATGCAGTCTTGTTCTCAGGCAGATGACTTGGGTTTCTTGATCCCAAAACACGGGCAAAGGTTTCAAGGGGCAATTAGCCGGCATTTTTGTCTGGTTGCTATATGCTGCTTTAAGAATTGACGCTTCTTTTAGAGTTTCTAGTTTCTTTCGAATAACAACTTCTGCTACTCATGGCGTATGAGAGTGGCTTAAGCTTAGAGGGCTCTACTTCAGCCCACTGCATCTCTGCGTTCGTTAAGAAATTGCCATCAGCTTCTACTCTAGGAAAATTGTTTAGTCGTCTCATATTCTCTGCTAATCTTTTGATACGAACCAAGATTCGAATACTTTTCATCCAAGATGAGCAGTTGTTTGTAAGACGATCCAGGAAGGGATTTTCTCCCACAGTTCTACATCAATTGCGATCCGCTCGCAATTTGTCCGTGGCTTCCTCTTCCTCACTTTGCTTCGCCTGAGAAAAGTATATCTAGGTTTCTGGCTCCAGTTTCTCCATTCTCGGGTCACTCTTGCCCTTAGCCTCGATGTCTTTGGCTCTATGTCCGGCTATAACGGGTTGTTGGGGCCATTCGGATCTAGCCTGAACTAGAAACTCTGGGCCACGTGACCAAAAGTGGAACCGACTGGCTAACTCTTCTAATGTGTATCCTCGACTGAGCAAATCTGCTGGGTTTAGCTTTCCCGGGCAGAAACGGATTTCTGCCTCGTGTGTGTTGTCCAATATGTTCACAATTCTTCTTTCCTCCCAAACCTTACTATGCCCTTTTCCTCTTTGCAGGTTTAAGAGCGAATCCGTGAAGTACACGGTTTGACTATTTTGATGGCATTTGATGGCATTCAAAAGGTATTTGCCCATGTTAACTCCCATCAAGAGCCCAATTAACTCGACCCTGGCTATGGTGAGGGAATCATTTACTTCAGCTCCCTTCCGGGGATTTTTAGGCATGAGGGAACTCTTGGAAAACACCAATTGCGACTTTGATTGATTTCCTACCTGGGCAACGAAATAGGAGGCCACTCCCATTCCCATCGCACTGACATCGCTAAAAATTGGATCGGACCTCCGATCCATCGATGGAAAGAGAACTGCTTGAGTAACGGAATCTGTTCTATCCATTCCTTGAATCATGCAATTGCATCTTGGGCAACCGGATCAGGCACGATGTTTCCCCGCTCGTCTTTAATCCCTCTCTCAAGAAGATTCTCATCCCATTTTGTTTGATTCAATCACAACGTGGATAGGATGCCTTTGTGTCTCATAATGAAGGGTGATACGTACCCTTGAGTATCAAACACTTGGCTTGCATGCGAGACTACCGTTCGTCTTGAAATTAACGACGAATCGATATGAAACTGCTTAAACTTATCATCTAAATCGAGTTTGAATGTGTCAGTACTATGGTCAAACTTCGATACCAGGAGAGAAATCGTACCCGATCTATCAATTCTTGCCTCTTCAACACTCTCTACCACGCCAGGGTCATTTGCAGATATTTTTTGCCCATGGAATCCCCCGCTCTCTAGGATGGCCAATATTTGTGTTATAAGGAGAAACATTTCGTCTGAAGTGTCCGCCATAACCAAGATATCGTCCATGTATGCACTCTCAAGGATAACCTTGGCTGCCTTAGGAGCCTTTTCTTCCCACTTCTTGCCGTTTCTTTCAAACAACGCATTGCCAGAAACGGGCTTGAGACAACGTCATGGTATTTGGCACTTTGGCATTGATGCCTCTCTGCTTCAATTTCTGAGGCAGTTCTATTTGTGATGTCAGACTAATTTGCGCCAATCCCCACAGTTTCTCCCGACCAGAATTGCCCAAAATCATAAGTTCTCCAATGCTGTTTTATAAATCAGGTCTACTTCAAAGTCCAGATAATCCACCTCTGAGAAAGCAAACACATGCGGAGGAACCGTGACTTTGGTAGGAGCATCCAACCTAAATTGGTTAGCTTAGCTGATGGATCACCCGGACGCGGAGAAACTCGTTGGCTCCTCATCATCAACTGCGAGTAGTAAGGCTCCGCAATTAACACGTCCAATGGACGTGATGGATACTTCTCGGTAAATTCGAGGTCTCGAATGTGACGAAAGTCCCTAGGATTGGCAAGAATTGGCGAGAGAGGTGCTCCAATGGAATCAACCATAGTGGCCATGATGGAAGTTGACACAAAACGTTGTTTCAAGTCCATCAAACTAAATGTTACCCGCTTTTGTTCCAGCACCATCGCCTTATTACCAGCCACATTCATGACAAGTGTTGTCGGAGTTCCTTTTAGCTGAGCCTTTCCAGCTATGGAGGCCTTAATAAGGCATGTATTTGTGTTCAGGCTTACCAGATAACACATCAGCATTCGAGAGATCCCCTCAATTTTACCAGGCTGTTTAACGTCACTAACGATCTCCGATGATTTAGATCATTTTTCTGAAAACGGTAGGTAAGACAATGTAACACAATACTAGATTCATTGAGATTCAACATATCACAACTCTTTTTGTTTTCAGATAAATCGTTCTATTTCCTTTTGCTAGGGAGGCCTTTCATTGGCACATTCTTACCTTCTTTCTCCAGGTGGTCGGAAAGGTTGTTCAGTTTGTCCTCCACGCTCTTGGCCCACTTGGGCATGGAGGCTTCACTTGGTGGGGGAAAACGGGAACGCTTCAATCTGTCTCGACCTCGGTTGTTCGTGGTGGGCCCAAGCTTAGACCTTCCTGGCCTCACAGGGGCGGTTTGAAACTTGTTGAGCGGGCACATAACACTGAAGTGTGCTGCTTGCCCCATGTTGTCCTGGCAGAAGGAACAGAGCCCTGGCAACGGTGGCCTCAAGCAAAAGGCTTAGTGCAATGGGCACAAATCCCAACCTTACGATAGGCCTGGAACCATTTCGTCTGAGACATGGCTAGCCCTTTGGGACAGTGTTGAATCCGATGATTTCCGTCGTCAATGGGGCACCGAGCGGTACCAGACTTGCCCTGCTGAGGCTGCCCAGAGATCGCAAAGTTTGCGGCTGTGGCCACGGGTTCCAGTTGAGACTGGTCAAGAGCAGATGATGGTGGCTCCACTATAATGGCTTGGATCTGTAGCCATGCGTTGAATTGTTCATAATTCTGAACCATCCCCTCCTTCCAGTCAGGTTTCATTTTGCCCGCTTTTGACGCTTCTTCCCCTCTTAATCGGTACTCCTGACGTTTCTTGGCCTTCCAAAGAAAGGGCCGACGACAAGTTCTGAATGATCACAAAATCATACATCTTAACTCCCTCCCTTTCTAACATGTCTTCCATATTGTGCAAGGCGTTGAACGCATGCCGTATAGCCTTGCACTGTTCCAGGGAGAGTCTCGAGGTGCGAGCGCTGCAGACAAATACAATCCTGCAAGTTCAATGAGGTCTTCAGATTTGAATAGGAGATCCCTCATTGCGGCCTCGTACAAGTTGACGGACTCACACGAGTACTTGGAGACCAAATCCAAAGCTGGACCATCAAGACAGTCCTTCAATTTTTGAAAAAGGTTGACCTTGTTGAAGCTGCGGAAGAATTCCATTTGCTGAACAAGATTGACCCATGAGCTTTTCCAGTTGGAGAACTTCTGAAGCACGCCTTGCTCCCTTAAATCCCAGTGGAACTAACTGACGAGCTGCTTGGCATCAAATCGAATGAGCACTTGAGAATTGCACATGGCCATGGGCTGGGCGGGTTCCCTCTCCATTAGGTCGTCGGGCTGTTAGGCCGGCACTCCCCGGGTCTCCTCAACCTCCAACTTGGCAGCCCGCCATGCAATCTTCCGAGTCACTCCCACGAATAGGGCGACAATCGAATCCTTGCCAGGTTTGAACCAGGCCTTGTTGGCCTTGCAATACACGGCTTTGAGGTCGGAGAGACGTGTGGACTCAAGTGTGTGCGCTAACGCTGTGGCTTGACGTACGTCAACCTGACCAGATGGATCCTCGGCCTCTTTGGCCTGCAACGCCCAAACGACGTCCGCCACATCCTCCAGCGATTGGTCCACCAGATCCAGCTTATCTCTGAACTTGCGCTCCGCCGTTTGCCGCAGTGGGATGGCGCTCCCCACCTCTTGCATCTTGAGGGCCAGCATTGCTTCCAACTGACTCTCGGCTGCATAATCATGCTCGGCCCAGAGTTTCTTAAACCACAATGGCTTGAGGCCCTCCAGTTGGGCTTGCAGGGAGGCAAACTCCATCGTGGCCTGGCGACCCACCCTTTGCGGGTTACTGTGCCTGAACCTTGGAGCATTCTGAAATTCCGAAATTAAAACCAGGTTTCAGGACCCTATTTCCACTTTTAACATCCCAGAACCGTCTCCCTTCAATGTACATAAAGTCGAATATTTTAATTAATATTCTCCTCCCAAGTCGGGAGCCTGGCCAACAACCAAGTCTTTGGACGTATTCCCAGGCAATCGAAGTATCTTAGGTGGGATAATCCCTTATTAGGCACTAGCCAAGGATCCGGCTCAAAGGACCATGTGCGGATTTACCCCTAACTCTTTATACTCTAACGATCGCTATCAGAATATCTGAATATAATGGTGCCTGCCCGTTTAAAATACAAACTGGTTCTAAATCTATACGAAATGAATGACACGTACACGTAGATGGTTTGAGGTTGCCTCTGCGAGTGAGCAAGAGGCTCGCTAGTGAATTTATTTATACATATAAGAGAATCCTTAGCTGAAAACCGGAAGATTGGTGCCAAAGCCCGACTTTGGCCCCCCAGCCTGACCAGGCCGTCCATAGTTGTTTCAGGCGTCAGGATCAACTCGCTTGGTTGACTAATGATGACTCCTAGACTCATACATCACGATTACGACAACCTTCAAGGTTGCAGGACTTTTTGATGCGGTAAACATCCGAGTACGTTACCGGCTTCTCATTCACATCTTTATCATTTATTGACATATATTTGTCGATAACGACATCAGGTCTAATACCTGCTTTAAGCAGGTCTTTAGTTTGTGCTTTCATGGTCTTAGATAAGCAAATGTTCTTCCGTTCAAAAGAATGCGAATGCTTGAGACAGCCATAGACGAGGACCTTTTAAAGTCTGGCAGTGTCACAGTAATCAGAGTCGCGATCGTTGCACAGACAAACATCCTTCAGGTTAAAGGTGATCCTAAAACAAGGACATTTTTTGACTCACTCAACATCTTGAGATAGTTTTTTTTGTTTTTTAAACTTACTTGGCAGAGCACTGAAAAATCTTCTTGGTCGTTTTGGTTGCAGCTAGTTTGCTCTTAACACTTTGGACACAGCTTAAAACACGATAGCCGCCTTTGATACCTTTGGATTTTCTAACGGTAGTGAATAAAAAATATTCATCCAACTCCTTCTCTTTTTGCCACTCTAGAGCTTCAGCTATGGAATCGAATTGCAATTGGACTAGCTCGTGTTCATGGTCAATCGAACAAATACGGAAAAGAAATATTTGTTTTAGAACTAAATCTTCTTGAAACTGCTACGTATGTAACCAATTGCGATTTGATAAGTGTGAACATAAACCGGCAGCTAGCAGAACAAGTTCACAAATACAATTGGGGAGCAGCGTTTAGTCCATTATTAGTTTGGCGAGCCATGCTAACAAGTCCATGCTTCTTTGCTTCTTACCTCGGACTTGGTAGGGACAGCGTCGAATGTGCTGGTGGTGGTGGAGGAGGTAGCAGTGGTGTTGCCAAGGCCACAGGCATTCATCCTGCGGTGAGATCGACACGATTTCCGACTTGAAAATGTAATTCGGCATTGGCTGTTCCGTCCACCAGCCAGGGGTGAAAGGTCCTGAATTCCCGTGGTGAACGGAAGCATGGAACTCCTGACCCAAGCACTAGGTAAAAATACCTTGATAGCTCTCTAAAATGGAGAGCACCTAGTACATGGGCTTAAATTTCTTAGACCTATCTTAAGGCCTCCGGTTATAACCCTAATCAGGGCATACGAGCAGTAGTTCGAGCTTCCTTTATCAGGGC
>NC_081449.1:12289174-12293332 GCF_007210705.1 Tigriopus californicus | reverse complement strand
GGAAAACATACATGGACAGAAAATGGTTTGATCCTACTTTTTGATGAGGGTGATTCTTGTCCAACGGAGATCCACGGCGATGACGTCGGTTCGATTGGATTGAAGGTCCAGAATCGAATTGACGGAGTATAACTCAGAAGTTGCACTTGTACTCAGCTCCAGAGACTTTTCAACTCGTCTATGCTGGCTCACTGATGTGTGCTATGCACTTCCCCAGGTCCTCTTGACTCTGCACGGCTTCCTGGGTCCGGACTCAAATCGTTGACTTTCACTGTCCTTATTCAAAATGGATAGGCTTAACCTCCAGTACTCTATCAAAATGTTCTCGATTCAACTACCAGCAAGAGCTTCAAGATGGGAGTTGTTTTCACTTTCAATGTTCAATGGTGACTTCTCGGAGAGGTTCAAAACAGACTTCTCTCCTCGAGAACCAAAATGTGACTCTGCTCTCCTCGAGCACGAAAATGTGACTGTGGTTTTAGTTAAATTTCCCGTACCACGTTGTTTTCCGCCTCTTCCTTGTGGAGGCTAAAACGGGTTGTGCCAGGGCCCCTGGCACACGGTGGGGGCTTCTTCTGTCAACTGTTGCACTTGACCGACATCTGACCGCAACAGGGATTTTCACACACCAATGTCCAGGGTTAAACTCCTTTCGTCAGGCTAGCCACATTGGCCACCAAGAGGTTTCCCGGATTGCCGACAATGGATTATGTCCACCTCTTCTGTAAGATTTGGCATGTGGGTCACATCTGACCACCATTGGGTCTGAACGACATTTTGGTGACATCGATTCTTGAGGATGAGATTGCTTATTCAGATTCTCTTCCCCCTCACAAAATTATCATGGGAATATCGGTTATTTGGTGACAAAGGATTTTCGCCATTACATCTGATCAATTTCTGAGAATCGATTCGTCGAGAGTGTCTTTAAACTTCACAACTTTCTGATACTTCCGATGGATTACGACGTTGCTGCGAGCATTGGGCTGGCATTTGGTGCTGTCGCCGACATCTCCAACTCAACGGCCTTCACACGGAGTTCACTCAGATTCCACTTGTTTTGAAGAGCACTAGCCCTGACGAGTTGCAAGCTGGTACCTCGGATTGCCTGGTGGCGAGTGAGGTGTTCTCTGCATGCGGTGCATGGCAGCCCGCTGCGACTAGCCGCGTCGTTGAGGCGGTCCAGGAATGCCGTGAATGTTTCCCCTGGTCTTTGCGTTGCATCCAGGAGTAGGTTTAAGGTGAGGTACTTGGATCAGAGGTTGCCGAAAAGCTCGCGTAGGTGAGTTATGACGTCTCGGTAGCCGACTTCTGGAGCCTTGAGGTTCGGGAACTTTGGGCGAATTGCCCTCTGGGTTGGGTGGGCGAGGGCCAAGCGAAGGAGCCGTAGCCATTGTTGATTTGGGATGAGCTCCCCTTGGGTGGGAGGGGTATCGTGCCCGTAGAAGGTTTCACAATACGCCTCGAATGTGTCTGCCCAGGCGTCCAAGTACTCAAGGCGGTCGCTATCGTGGAACTCGACGTGATTAAAAGTAGGGGGCTGCGGAGCGCCTCTGCCCTGTGCAGGGTTCCTGTCATTGCCGGCATTTGGTCTCGCGCTTTCCATTTCGATCCAGTTAATCCTCGTCGCCAATGGAGAATTCGACCCCACGTAGTTAAGCAGCAATAGAACCTACTATATTACAAGTAAGATCATTGACTCTACAATTGACACATATGGTTGTAAGTATGAATTGGTTTACCCTGCATGGCAGTGGTCTCGTTCGTTGTCGTTCTACACTGTTCACATTTTGTTTCTCTGATACTTTCGCTAATTGGTTGGAGTGTGAGCAGGAGCAGTGGAGGGTTCATCAACATCTGACCGACTAACGGACTACACGATGGGCAATCCAACGACTTCGTGATTTCCACAAGATCATAACATACATTTTCCGCCACGGTAAGTGAAAATGCCCGCTATTTTTTCGTTTATTCTCACATCCCTGGTTACTTACTTCGCCCTGGGAGAATGTTGAGTAAGTGAAAAAGGTCTTGGGGGTAAGATGAATGAATCAGGCGACCAATTGTTCCTTTGCCGGTAGCAACAAGCATTACGGGGCATTTGTGGGAAAGGGGGGTTTTTGGGTGGGTATATATCTTAAACATTGTTACATATTAAGTTGGAAGAACAGGTAGGTGGTTATTGAAAATGGAGCAGGGGAGAGTAAGTGAGTAGAGAAGTGGTTTTTGAAAATGGAGCAGGGGAGAGTAAATCCTGGAAGAAAAGCTGGAAGAGTAATGGCAAGAGGAACAACAATAGTACATACTCAATGCGCAACGAGACACTGAACATAGAAAACAAACCGGTTTGAAGAGTCAAGGAATTTGAGGTGGAGATTTTTGACCGATTGCTAATTGACGCTAATTGGAAACAAGCCAGATTGCGTTCAACCCCAGCACATTTCCTCATGAGTAGAGATCGGATTTGAAAGTGATTTGTACGTTGAGCAGAAATCAAGGAGGGTTACAATGAGTAATAGGTTTACCTCAGTGTGGATGGTCTGAACTATCCAAAGAAGAAAACCAGTTACAGTTACCAGTTAAAGAAATGTACCAATTTTTACAAAGCTCGGTTTTGACAGTTTAGTTAATGCCACCAGCCTTGTGTTTTTGATACCAAATCTTGTAAAACGTCATCATTATGTCATAAAATGTTTTTTTTTTTACATTGCGAATTTTATGTTTTCAAGCATATTTCATGCAAATCTAGGGTTTTGAGTTTGGGCTGCGTTTAATCTTATTTTTTTCAGACTTTAAGATACATATTTTGGATCGTACATGGAAACAGAAGTGCTTAGTTTGGGTTTAAAAGCATACTTTGTTTAAATAGGATATTTCAGTAAATATTTAGATGAATTTTATGGAAAATCACTGGCATAAAACAGATTTTTTAATGCTTGTCTTGGTTGCCTCAGTTATCATCATATAATCTTGACGCAACTTCCCTGGTATTCATTGCCTCTTTCAAAAAAAAGGATTCATGCTAGACAACAATGCTCTATGCTGGGTCAAAAAATATTTACGCCTGGCAATGATGTGTAATAATGTCATGTTGTTACGAGTATTATAAATCAATGAGTTTAATAATTACATATTTTTCCGCACAAAAAGCATTTGATCACTTTTTAAAGAGACTGTTCACAATCTTTCACTTGAAATTGACGTTGGGAATTATGAGGTTGGGATGGATAAAATTAGAAGATGCTTTTGAAAATATGAAAATATACCTTTTGAAAGCATGTTGTTCGAATTTATGACAAAAGGTAATATGTTTACAATGAATGTCACTTTACCTTGATAAGGCTTCTTCAACACTGTTCTCCATGGTGATGTTATCAACCAACCTCTGTCATAAGAGAGCTCCACAAACGCTTTGAAAATTGGTAAATCATACATTGGGTTTGTATGTAGCAAAATATTCATTCGCGATCACAGACGCTCTTAAGTGGCGTGGCCAAATTGATTTCATTAACGGCTGTTATTAAGGGTGTGGTTTTGGCCGCGGACGAATGTATTTAGCTCCAGTAGTCCGTTGGCTAGGAAAAGTTGGTTTGCCACACTTATAGAGGTCCACAATAATTGGTACTAGATACTAAAGCTTTAGTCTCTTCACAGCACAGGGCCAAGATGACGGGCACCATTCAACTGATTTCAGATCATGAGCCATGACTTGTGAGGTTTCGGAATATTTTTGTTAGGTTTTCTCTCGGAAAATTTGTCTTATATATTCGCCGAACCTCTTAATTTGCTCAGGAAGTGCATTTTTTTTGCTTGTATTTGATTTCTTACAATGCATCTTAACAGTACGGAGCATGGATGTGTTTCATTTGAGTACTGTGGTTCTTTAAGAACGGCCCAATTCTGCTCAAAGGTGCCTTAATCCTAGATAGGGATTGAAGTTTCATGTGCCAAGTTGACATGTTCCTTAACACGCTTGTTACTTTTACTTTTGGTTTGATTTAACTACATATCTTGGTTCCCTACGTATATTCCATCATTTTGATATACTGGTAGACCACGAGAGGAAGTTATTGTACTCAGATTTGTCGTTAAATAATGCAATCTATTATTTTGGTAAATCTTTTGATGTTATTTGAAAGTCTGTGACCCAACAATGAT
>NC_081449.1:12287232-12288563 GCF_007210705.1 Tigriopus californicus | reverse complement strand
CGGCTCCTACTCCTCCACCTCTGGCACTTCTTACTCTTGCCTCCCAAAGTCGACACAATGCACTCGGACATGAAACTGGTCGATTGCATGGTTCAGATTTGCCCTCAATCCACTTACTCTCCTCTTCTCTAGTTTTCCACACCCAGGGAGTATGAAACCCTCGTAAAAGAAATAGCTATTCTTACACATTTTGATAAATACCGTTCCGAGAACAATCATTCATCCTGTACATCATTTATCCATATCATATTAGGATGATGTACTCGATTGTGGACGGAACATTGGCCACAATGGAACATATTCCGCCGGGGCAAATATTAGAGGGAAGCAAATTAAACAGTGAAGGAGCCCAAGAAAGAAGAGAAGTGGAATTCATTGTTGGAACTAGCCTGGATTCTTGAGGGCTTGAAGGTGCTCTCAAAGGGCACATTAAGCGTCTATGGTCACTAGAATTGACCCTAAATCCTGGGTTGGGACAAAGCTCATGGATGCTTTTGCAGACGTACAGTATCAGATACCTTTCGTACCTTTTCTGAACACTGTACAGTCCCAACTTGTTTAGTCTCTCCCAATAGGAGAGCTCTCTCATTCCTGTGATGGTCTTACTGAAACATCTTTGGACTTGTTCGACCTTTTGCAAACCTGCTGAACTCATTGGAGCCCAAATGGGTGAAGCATATTCAAAATGTGGCTGAACAATTCACTTGTACAGAGTTAGCATTGTGATGCTATCTCTGGACTTGAATGTGCAATATATCCAACCACACATTTGAAAAGCTTTACCCCTTTCAACTGGATATGCTGATCGAACTTCCCAATATTTTGGAGGGCTGCACCTAAATCTTCCATAGATGAGACCCATTCAATATCTTTACCTCCATCATCTATGAGTGGAGCATTCAAAGGAGTTGACCCAAAGGTCATTGAGTGGAATTTCATTTCGGTCAGGGCCATATTACTCTCAGTAACCCAAGAGTAGATTAATTCTAGGTCCTTTGCAAGGCTAGTGGAATCTTGGCCATTCCTACCAGAAACTAGCTTTCTATCGTCAGCATAAGAAGAGACACTGGTAGTAATGCTAAGCTTTTGAAGTGGGGCAATGAATATTATAAAAAGGAGAGGCCCTAGGAAGGAACTCTGGGGAACACCTGATTTGACTCATGAATCATTAAAACAATGAAGTCCAACTCTCTTCTTTCTCGGGCTCCTTCATTGTTCAATTTGCTGCCCTCAAATATTCGTAGGGTTTATGTAGGGGTTGATCCAGTAGCAAAATTTAAGTCAGACTTGGACAAGTTTTTGACTAAAATTCCGGATCAACCTTATATTCA